>NW_006797390.1:3296076-3301273 GCF_000442215.2 Lipotes vexillifer
GCGGGGGGGGGGGGGGGGGGGGGGGGGGAGCCTTGAGGGGCGGGGGCGAGCGCGGGGCGGGGGACCGGGCGGTGGGGACTTGGAGGGGGAGGGGCGAAGAAGGCGCCAGGAGGGAGGGAGCGAGGAGGACGGCGGGGAACCGGCTTCATTGGAGAACTGGATCGTGTCCTGCCCCCACCCCACCCGGTTTTCAACACGAACTCAAGCTCGATGAGGCAGCTGGTGTTGCTCGGGGAGTTGGACACGTGTGTCACCGAGTGTCACTGTGTGTATCTGTAAGGTCTGTGCCCGGGCGTAGCTCACGCGGGCATGTGCTGGAGGCTGCCGAGTGAGGGGCGCTGGTGAGGACGCTGGGGCTGCTTGCGGGATGCGGGGTACACAGGCTGAAAGAAAGCACCCCACCAATACACACCGCTTCCCCCTCCTGGAGCACAAATTCACACTTGTGTGGGCGACACACACAATTCTCCCGCACACATCACAGTTTTTCACGTGCAGGGCACACACGGCCCCTGCGGTCTCTCTCCTTCAGTGTATCACACACCCGCACACTCAGGGCCCTCTGGGGTGGGGAGGTGGGTAATCGGCCTCCAGAGGATTTTTTTCCTCCCCAGGGAAACTTCGTCTCCTTCCTGGGGCAAGACTGGCAACCTCTCCACTGGGTCTGACCCCACAGATCAGAAGATTCCAGGTCCCCAGAAAAGAGCCATCTCTCTCTCTCTCTCTCTCTCTCTCTCTCTCTCTCTCTCTCTCTCACACACACACACACACACACACACACACACACACAAATGAAAAAGAGCATCTTCCTTAAAGTCAGTCTCTTGGATTTTTCTGTCAGCTCAGGGAGGCAGGGGTGGGGGAGTGGGCAGGAATACAAAGCAAGCCATGGGGAGCCCTGGAGACAACCGGGTGTTCTTCCTGGAAGAGGCAAGCTGGAGGGAAAGGAAAAGGGGAAAAGGGGAAAAGGGGAAAAGGGTAGGGACTGCGGGAGGTGGTGAGAAAGGGAAGGGAGGAGAGAGAGGCAGAGGAGGCTGGGGATCCTGAGAGAAATGGATCAAAAAGAGGAGGAAGAAGAAAACTTGTAAACCCAATTCTCTTGTCTCCTGAGTCATTTGGGGGAGGGATGAAGCAGGGTATGGGGCAGGGAGACTGAGGCCCAGGGGGTATCTCTGAGGCCCAGACTCCCTCCACCTCATAGACCCCCACTCTTTCCTCCCCTGCCCTGAGCCTCAGTTTCCCTCTGATGGGAAGGAGGATGTTCTGAATTTGGTGACAAATTCTCTGGCCAGCTCCCCACCCTGTCCCCCTGGCAAAGCTCACCTTCTAGAAGGTTCTGATAGGGTGAGTGGCGGGTCACTGGACACTCTCCCACAGGGCCCGTGCTCGCAGCCTGTGCCCTGATTAGGAGAACTGCAGGTTTTGTCCTCTGGTAATAGGATTCTGCTGTGATGAAGGAGGGATCCGCGGCAGGGAGGCCCTGAACTCTCTGAGGCAACCTCCCTGTGGTGAAGGGAATCCAAGGTAGTGCCGGGCATCTATGACCAGCCAACTGCAGAGATGTGTGTGGTATTTGTCCCTGTGTTCAAGAGATAGCAGTGGACCTAGAGGTCAAGAGACCTGGGCTAGCCCACGTACTAGCCGTGTGAACCTAGGCAATCATCTGACCTCTCTGCATTCCATTTCTGGTCTATAAACTGGAGATAATAATCTTGGTCCTGTCACTACCAGTCTTGTAGGATTTTCATGAGGTTCAAATAGACTAAGGATGTGAAACTGATTTGTAGACAGCTCCACGCTGCTTGGGTGGTAAGGAAGTGTATCTGCGCACGAGTGTGCCCAGGGTGCTGGTCTGTGCCCAGGTCAGGATGTAAGTCTGTGGTTCTGCTAACACAGGGTAAGACGTGGGCAGAATGGAGCAGCACAGGCTGGTACTCAGGAGCCTTTGGATCTAGATCCGTCCTTGACTGGCTGTGTGACCTTCGGCTACTCCCTGCCTTCTCTGGTCCCAGGGTCCTCTCCCGTACAGTGACAGCCCTGTGCTTCTGTGCCTCAGACACCCAGCCTCACCCTCCAGGCCAGGCAGGGCTGGTCCCACGTGCTCCCCTGAGATGCAAGTGAGCAGTGAGGGAGCGGGTCGAGAAAATATCATCAAAGAAGGGCTAGGGTTTGAGTGAAAAGGAAATGGGGAAGAGGGGGTGTGAGTGAGCCTCTGGAAGAGGGGACCCAAGGCCCACTGGGCGGGGAGGGCAGGAGGCGGACAGAGGCGCTATGCCGGCTACATTCATCTGCTCCGCAGGCCCAGGAGACCAACAGGAAATGCAGGGGGAGCCAGCTGGGGAGGCTGCAGGTGGGAAGCTCCTCCTGGCTGGGGCCTCAGGTGAGATTACGTGTCTTCTGGAGCCGGCTGGAGGGACGAAGAATAAGAGGAGCACGTCTGTTCCCTCCCCAACTCCTTGCTTTCCAGGCCCTCCCTGGCTCCCAGACCCTGCTTTTCTCTTCCGGCTCAGTGATGGCCTCCGGACACATCGCAGGCCCCCTGCCCCTCATCTCGCCGTCCTCCACCTCCCGCCAGCTACCTACCTCCTGGGCCATCCCTGCCCGCTTCTCTCCTCTCCACCACCTCCCTCTAGCCCCCATCTCCTCTTCCCTTCCTTCCCTCCCTTCCCCCTCTTCTGCCCCTCCCCCTCTCTGCCCCCCTCCCCCTCTTCTGCCCCCTCCCCTCTCTGCCCCCTAGTTACTGCGAGCAGTGGCAGGTCTTCTTCTCACTGAGAAGTCTCTTGATCTGAGACGTCCGCTCTGCCCGGCGCTGTCCAGGGAGAAAGAGAGGAGTCGTGAGGGTCCCAGGTCTCTGAAAGGGAGCTGCCCCTTGGAGGGGGGCGTGGGAGGGGAGAGGCAGTGACTGTGGCTGAGGCCATCTGTCCCAGAATTAACTCTGCGCCTGCCTGTCTCTCCCTCCGCGTGGGATCTGGGACAGGGCCCAGCTGGCAGTGAGGTTGCTGAGCATTGGGCCGAGGGAGCCAGAGCAGAAGCAGGTCATTGACACAGGGTATCCTTGTTGCCGTACAGGCCTCAGGTGCGCAAGTGCCCCGCGGGGGAACGAGGGCGTCTGGGGAGGGTCACTCACCCTGCGGTGCCAGCATTTAGCAGAGAATATGCAAAATCCAGTGAGGAGCAGAAGGCTGGTGATCCCCCCCAGCACCACAGCCAGAAGCTTCGGCCAGGCGTGGGTGAGCACCCGGGGCAAAACTGCAAGAGAGCACTGTGCTCAGCTCCCTGCCCGCTGCACTCAGGCACAGGGCACGCAGCGGGGGCACCGAGGAGGGAGGGCCTCATTGCCCTGCCACACTTGGGTCTGGTCCTTGGGCTGGGAGAGCGGGGCAGGGTGCACGGGGCCCTCAGGGGCCCCCAGGGCTGGAAGGGAAAGGCTGGGGAAGGGGTTTTAAGGTTTAGACACTGCACTGTACCCTGGGGAGCTAGAAGCGGCGGTCCACGCCATGTGCCGTGCGCATGAATGTGTGTATGTGTGCGTGTGTCTGTCTGTCTGGGTTTGGAGAGGAGCCAGGGAGGGGGGCTCTTGGTCAGGTGGACCCCATTCCTGGGCTGTAGACCTTAGGGAGATGGGAACTTGTAGGACTCCAAGAGCCCAGGACCACACCCCACTTCACCTCATCACCCCTGTGTCCGGGCACCATACCTATAACCCACCCATCTCAGAGCAACTGGGAGGCTGGGTGGTCTCCACCAGCCTTGGGAGGGTCCCGCGGTGGAGGAGGCCGGGGCTCGGGGTTCGGCCACAGAATCTGGACTCTCACTCACTCTTGACCTCGGATTCCAGCAGGACTTTGCCCTTGTCGCTCAGTAGACACCGCCACATCCCCGCTTCAGGGCCCAGCACCGTCACCAGCTTCTGCTGATCGGAGACCCTCATACTCTGGTTCTCCATCTTCAAGCTCAGTGTCAGCCTGGGGGAGGTGGGTCCCAGCACCTCACAGGTCAAACTGTTCGGGGACTTAGTCACTGCAGAGGGACAAGAGCCTGAGACTGGGAGCCTGGACCTCTGGGTTCCCTGCACCTCCATGCTCTAAGGGGATTCTCAGGACAATGAAAATGATCCTTTACATTGGCATTCCTCTTTTAGCCTCTCAGAGCACATTTTCATGCAGTTATAATGGAGGAAACAGGGTTTTTGAGGTCCAACAGTCTTAGATTTGAACCCCAGCCCCACTGCTTACTATCTGTGAGTCCCTGAACAAGTTACTTACCCACCTGAGCCCCAGACAAAAATTAAATGGAGAAATACACGTAGAGTGCTTGACTGGGGCCTGGCAGGTACAAAGCATCAAATATTAGCCATTATTATTTGTGAAGTTGTTATGATGATTAAGGAAATAAGGATGGGGAGAACTCAATGTGGCGCCTGACATTGTCACCATCACTGTCATACTGTTATCCTCCTTAGGAGAAAGCCGACCCACAGAGGGGAGGGGCTTAGTCGGGGTCACAGAGGGTTGGGCACAGGCAGAACTAGAGCCTGGTTCTCAGGGAGGCCCCCTGGGAATTCTAGTGGAGGCCACCCTAGGCCGGCTCTTGGATGTCAGGGACGGGACGACGGACAGAGGATTGCGACGGCAGTTCAAAACCAGCCCTTGATTGGCTCCATCAGGCAGCCAGGGCCTAGGCATCCCTCTGGGGGCCTGTCCTACCTTGGAGGGTCCCAGGGCCAGGTCCCTCCAGCCCCACCCCGCCCTCCCCTTCTCAGCCTATCTCCTCACCTCTCATCACTACGAGGTTCACTTCCTGATACAGCTTCCCCTTGGTGAGATTCAGGGTCAGGTTTCCAGAACCTGCGTACTGAGGCAAAGCCTGGGGCAGAGTCAGGTGGAGGGGGAGCCCCTTGCTCATGCGGAGCTTGAGGTCCTTGCGAGTCTTTCCCACAGTCACCGTCTTTTTGTTCAGTCTGAAGGTGATCCAGGACTGGGGGGAGGAATTCCCGTTTGCCTGCAGCCAACTCAGCTCCCCGCTCAGATTTTCATCTTCGAATGTGAGTGGGAAGGAAAAGTTCATCTGCTCCCCCTCCTTTGCATAGACTGTGCTGGAGACCTCCTGGAAGGCTGGAGGGGGACAGGAGAGAACCCGGGTCCATACGCAGGCACGCGGCGGGCAGGCGTGGGGGGGGGGGATGGGAGGAGACCAG
>NW_006797390.1:3301351-3324016 GCF_000442215.2 Lipotes vexillifer
GAGGGGAGAGAACCCGGGTCCATGCGCAGGCACGCGGCGGGCAGGCGTGGGGGGGGGGATGGGAGGAGACCAGGTGAGTCCAAACACCCAGGCTGCCATTCGGGCGCCTCAACTCCCATCTACCTCTCCTCTCTCAGCTCTGCATCCCAGGGAGGTCCCACAGCAACACCCCCTCCCCCTAGAAGCCCTCCTAGAACAGCCCAGCCACAAGGGGCCTCTCCCTCCTCAGGATCCTGGAGCACAGAGGCCATTTGGCCTGCACCACTTGGGTACATAAGTTATCACCCTTCACAAGATAAGAGCAGATACTGGCTGACTATGTGCCAGGTGCTGTTCTAAGTGCATTCCGTACGTTACTTCTGCCCATAACACGACAAGGTAGGCCAGACCATCCCTGTTTTACAGATGCAGAAACCAAGGCACAGAGAGGTTCAGTAACTTGCCCAAGGCCACACGGTTAAGCCAGAGCCAGGATTTCAACCAGAGTCCACATGCTTCACCACTGCACTACCCCACCGTGTGTCCCGTGAGCACCTGGAGGACAGGATCTGGGCTAGTGCCTGCCTTCTCGGCTCTTTTTTCCCCTCCCGATGCCTAGCTCAGGAGGCATCAATTTTGCAACGTCAAATTTCATCAGGGCTGGCTTGCTGCTGTGAGTGTCCCTGAATCGGTGGCTTTGCCAACTTGGTGGGAGGGGGGAGCTGAGGCAAGGGAGAACATAGACGCCCTTGACAGCCCTCCTTTGGGGCTTCCTCCTGGGTCTCTGGGGTCCCTCACATCCTCACATCCCCTGTCCCTTCCTTCCCCCATGTCCACTACCCTGAGCCGTGGCTGTAACTCAGAAGCTTGAGGAAGAGAGGGCCCAGTATGTCCCCCAGGGCAGACATCTGCTCCAGGGGGCCCTGGCGCTGGTCTCCTTCCACCCGCACCCCACACCAGACCCAGAACTGGAGCAGCAGCGAGAGCAGAGGGACCGTCTGTCAGGCCAGGGGGCCCGCGGAGGAGGGGAGCGCCTCTTACCCAGCACCAGGATGTGCTTGTTGAACACCAGCGTCTGCTGGTCCTGGGAGACGGTACACGTCCAGGTGCCACTGTCCTGCAACCCCACCTGGGGCAGCGACAGGCTCTTGGCCTCCTTCCTTTTATTCCCTGGACCTTTCCACTGCACTGAAGGGTTACTACCAGAGGGGCCTTCCAAGGTCAGGGTCAGGCTCTGTCCCAGCAGCAAGCGGGTGTCCGAGCTGGCAGTCACTGTGGGGGGGAGCAGGCCAGTTGTGTCACACACACTCACCATCTCCAAGGAGAAGGGAAGAAGCCAGGAGACCAAGGGTGTCTCTCCGTTACCCCCATCCCAGCATCTCCCTTCTGCCCATCCCCAGCCCAAGGCAGCGTTTCCCTCTCCCCTCCCCCTCTCCTTGTCGCTCTCAATCCTCCCTTTCCATCCCCCTCACCCCCACCCCTAGGTCTCTTCGACTCCCCCTGCCTGACCCAAGGCCTGAGAAGGGTCTGAGGAGATGCGGCGGCCTGTCTGATCAGTCTCTGGACTGTTGAAATGCCACCAGCTCAGGTCCTGGTTTGGGTACAGGGATGGGAGTCAAGGAGGAAGGGAGATTGGCTGGAGGTGTCCTCATCCCAGGCTGCCCCACTCACATCTGAACACCTGCAATTCCACCTCGATCTTCTTGTCCTCCACTTCACAGATGTAAGTCCCCGAGTCAGGTAGTTCAAGATCCTTGATGACCAGAGGAAAGGATCCTTGGTCCCACAGGTTTTTTTTTGATTCGACTCGAGAGTTCAGCTTGGAGGCACCTGGGAGTAGAATGCCACCGTATTGAGGAGGTTGGCGTACCCTGGAGGCACGGCACCCCCTGGCAAGGGCGGTGCCCACAACTCTGCTGATCTGAGTTGCTCATTTCCAGCAGAATCTGCCTCGGGTCCTAATCCGAGAACCGCAGACTGGCGAGGAGGTCCCAACACATTCTTTTACCAGGCCAGGACAACAACTCACTAACCCAAAATATAAAACCTTATCCTCATTTAGAGAGCACCAACTCCTACATGCCAAACACTTTACATGCATCATCTCAAGTAATCTTCACAACAGTTCTGAGAAACAGGTACTGTTTTGCTTATCTTGCAAATAAGGAAAGTGAGGCTCAGAGAAATTAAGTAGTTGCCCAAATTCTTGCTTACACATTATCGGCAAACATAAACCAGTATAATTTCTTTGGAAGGTAATTTGTTTTGTTTTGGTTTTCGTTTTTAAAATTTTTATTGGAGTCTAGTTGATTTTAACTGTCGTGTTAGTTTCTGCTGTACAGCAAAGTGAATCAGTTATACATATACATATATCCACTTTTTAAAATTCTTATTCCATATAGGTCATTACAGAGAATTGAGAAGAGTTCCCTGTGCTATACAGTAGGTCCTTATTAGTTATCTATTTTATATATAGTAGTGTGTGTATGTTAGTCTTAATCTCCCAATTTATCCCTTCCCCTGGAAGGTAATTTGTAATATCTACCAGAATTACAAATGCACATACAGAACTAAATGTTCACCAAGAAAAGAGAGGTTAAATAAATTAGAGTTCACCCATTCAGTGGAAGGCTATAAGAGAAGAATGACAAGGCTCTTTCTATTCTGAGATGGAATAATATTTAAGAAACATCATTAACTGAATAAAGCAAGATATTAAGCAGGCTACCATTGCTTGAAAAGGAGGGGGAAAGTTATTTAACATCTATCTATCTATCTATATCTATCTATCATCTATCTGTCTATCTATCATCTATCTATCTATCCATCTATCTATCTGTCTCTCTATCTATCTATCCTGCCTGGTATATGAACAAATATTTATAGAGGTGAACGTAAGGAAATGGTCGCCTTGGTAGTCCCTAGGGAGACGAAGTGCATCCCCATGAGACAGGTGTGGGAGGGCTTTTCACTTTATGCCCTTTTCTACCTTTTGAATTTTGACATCAGTAAGTTGTGGAGCCAGGATTAAGATTCAGGCTGTTGGGTACACTGTGCAGTACTGTCTCTGGAAAGTTCTGCAAGCACGGACATGCGGCCTCCTCCAGTCTCCTCATCAGAACTAACAACCATCACCCAGAGGGAGCTCTTCTCTTTAGCTTACCATTTTCTGGGTGCAGCAGTAGCCCCAGAACTTCATTACAATGAAGGGTTTTAGCATAGTGTGTGTTTGCATAGTGAACACACAGGCTTTTACTTAGAATGCATATTTGGAGGGACGGGGTGAAGGCGGCTGAGATAAAGCTGCCACCCTCAACCCCCTGACCCTCTCCCCATTTTGGCCTTGGTGTGGGAGACTTACTGTCAAGTCGGCCGTCATTCTCCCTTCTTGCCTCTTCCAGACCTCACAGCCCCTTCCCGCTGCTCAGGGCCACCCTCTCCAGGAGACCTTTCCAGATAACCTGTAGCCCTGAGCTCACACCCACCCCCGATTTTCCTCCAGCTCTGCCCACCTCCCCTTTCACTTGTCCTGCAGGAGTCCCTACCCTACCTGCTCTCTCCCCTGGATCCGTGTGCTGGTTAGCTCCCCAATTTTTCTGAAATCCTGCTACATTCCTTTTACAATCTACCAAACTTCTTGAAGGAGTAGCCTCCTCTGGTTCTGCCCCCGTGTCACTTCTTCCGATTCTCTCCTCCACATCTGGGCACCCTTCCCTTTCCTTCATCTTGGACTCCTATTCTGCTATCTACATTCAGGTGCTACTCCGGACTCTCTCCTGGATCCTCTTCCCCGTTTCTGTAGACATTCTCAATTCCACTGCATCCCCTGTCGGCTCTGCAGATGACCCCCAGCCCCAGCCTCTCGCCTACATCCTGGGCCCACATTTCCAGTGGCCCAAGGGATGACTTGATCTGGATGTCCTGCCATCACCCAAAACTCAATTGGTTCCAAATGAAATGTAACACCCTTTCCCTAAAATAACTTTTCCTCCTTGCTTCCCTTTTAAAATATCTTCCGAGCCTCGTCATGACCCCCTTGTCCAGACTGTTCCATACCTTGTAAAAGCGGTTCTACTTTGTGAAAGGTCAAAGATTATCAGTGCGTCTGGGATCAATTCACGGAGGAGACCAGTACTGAACCAAGCCTTGAAAGAAGTATAGGCAGTGAGCTAGAGGAAGGGGTTGCAGCAAGGACACCTAGGAAGGCGGAAAGGCTCCAGGAAAGCTGCACAGGCAGCCACCTCAAAGCAGTGAGGAAAACACCTGGGCGTGAGGTTTCTGGCTGGGGGGCTGCAGCAAGCCATGCTGAGGGGAAGAATGTCAGGCAGAGGCTTCCAGGCTTAGCCTAACGGACTAGGGAGTGACACACGCAAAGCATTGCTTTGGGAGCCGGTACTGCTGCAGGAGGAAGAGAATCTAAGTAGGAGAGACTGGTAGCAGAGAGAATTGCCAGGAAGCTTCCACTGTAATCCAGGGGAGGGGTATGTGGCCTTGGCTAATGAGGGTGGAGTTCCCATGAGAACAAAGAAGATGAAACAGAAAAACACTTCCAAGGGAAGGAATGGCCATAAGCAGTGACTGATGGGAAATCAGGGACTGAAGTAGGGGAAAAAAAAAAATTGGCTCTATGGTTCAGAAACTGGGGGAGTCAGGAGAGTGATACTGCTGTGGTCAGAGATCAGGAAGCCGGGAAGGGGAGCTGTTCTGAAGGAAATTCAGATCATGGGAACAAAACAAAAACGTCGACACAAAAGAGGTAAGAATGTTTAGAAGGCAGCACATATGTTTCAATCTCACAGGCGATCATAGAAATGCAAATTAAACCAACAATGATATATTTTTCAACTATCAAATTAGCCAAAAAAAAAAGTTTTAAATATTACTATTCAGGGTCAACAAGGGTGCTGGTAAGATAGGCACACAATGACATTATTATCTAGACTTACTGTAAATGGCTAGAACCTTTCTGGAAGTGATCTTGCAGTATATACCAACATTTTTTTTTTTTTTGCAATACGCGGGCCTCTCTGTTGTGGCCTCTCCCGTTGCGGAGCACAGGCTCCGGACGCGCAGGCTCAGCGGCCATGGCTCACGGGCCGCTCCGCGGCATGTGGGATCTTCCCGGACCGGGGCACGAACCCGCGTCCCCTGCATCAGCAGGCGGACTCTCAACCACTGCGCCACCAGGGAAGCCCTGTCTTTAGTTTTTAGAAGTTTAATTATGATGTCTTTTTTTAAAATGTATTTTATTTTTTAATTTTATTTTTGGCTGTATTGGGTCTTTGTTGCTGTGTGGGGGCTTTCTCTAGTTGCGGTGACCAGGGCTACTCTTCGTTGCAGTGCGCGGGCTTCTCATTGCGGTGGCTTCTCTTTGTTGCAGAGCATGGGCTCTAGGCGCGCAGGCTTCAGTAGTTGTGGCACGCAGGCTCAGTAGTCGTGGCGCACGGGTTCTAGAGCACAGGCTCAGTAGTAGTGGCGCACAGGCTTAGTTGCTCCGTGGCATGTGGGATCTTCCTGGACCAGGGCTCAAACCTGTGTCCCCTGCACTGGCAGGAGGATTCTTAACCACTGCGCCACCAGGGAAGCCCTAAGAAGTGTCTTGATGTGGATTTCTTCAGGTTTATCCTGCTTAGGCTTTGCTCAACTTCTTGAATCTATAGGTTAATATCTCTTGCCAAATTTGCAAATTTTTCAGCCACTGTTTTTTCCAGTACTTTTTCAGTTCAATTTTCTTTCCCTTCTCCTTCACTCACTGACACAAATATTACATCTTTTGTTATAGTCCCACAAGCCCCTATGGCTTTGTTCATTTTTTCCACTCTATTTTCTCTCTGCTGTTCAGATTGTGTAATTTCTATTGTTCTATCTTGCAGTTCACTGATTCTTTCCTCTGTTCCTCCCCCACCCCAATATGCTGTTGGGCTCATTCATTGATCCCTTGTATTTTGGTTATATTTTTCCATTCTAAAATTTCCATTTGGTTCTTTTTATGTTACCCCTTTTTTTTTGTGGCCAGGCTGTGCAGCTTGTGGAATTTTAGTTCCCCAACTAGGGATCAAACCTGGGCCCCAGCAGTGAAAGCACCAAGTTCTAACCACTGGACCACCAGGAAATTTCCAATATCCTCTGTTTCTTTGCTGAAGCTTTCTGGTTTTCATTTGTTTCAAGCATGTTTGTAATTGTTTGCTGAAGGACTTTTTATCATGGCTGCTTTAAAGTATTGTCAGATAATTCTAACCTCTCTTGCATCTCAGTGTGGGCATCTGTTGGTTCTTTTTTTCATCCAGTTTGAGATGTTTCTGGTTCTTAGTATCAAGAGTGATTTTCACTTGGAACCTGGACATTTGAGTGTTATGTTATGAGATTCTGGATCTTATTTAGACCTTCTTTTTTAACTGGCTTTCTTTTATACCGTTCTTGTTACTGCCAGGTAGAGGAAGAAATCTAGGTTCTCCTCTCACCCTCCACTGTGCTAGAGGGGGATGCTCCTCATAACTGGTCAGGGATGGAAGTTCCAGTTCCCCACGTGGGGAAGTTCCAGTTCCCCATGTGGTCTCCATAGATCCTGGTTACCGCAGGGTGATGGTAAAGGTCTTGACTCTCCACTAGACCTCTTCTGATACCACCCCAGCAGGGTGGGGTGCCTCCTGACTGCTGGGTGGGGTGGAAGTCCAGGATCTTCCTGTGATCTCCACTGACTTTACAGGGAGTGGAGGAGCCTTCTCACTGGCTGGTGGGGATGCACAGCCCCATTCTCTACTTTGCGTTCTCTGATCCCATCTCAGTGGAGGTGTTGGGTGCCTATACAGCCTGGGTGGGGGTGTGTGGAAGTTTAAGCTCCCATTCAGCCTGCGTTGACATGGGAGGGTGTGGGGTCACAGTTTTCCTCTGGTGTTTGGCTGAAGTAGAGCAGTCATTATATTGAAGTTCTTGTCTTGCTGGGTTGCTCCTTTCCTGGTCCTTTGACTAAAGAGAGCAGGCCTCCGTGAGGCTTATTTTCATCTGTGCCCATCAGAGCTTCCAGGTTGCCGGCTTCTTCAGCTCCAAGACTGGGCTATTCGAGGCAAAAAGAAAACTCGCCAACCTGTTGTTCTCCAGGCCCTGAGGTCCCTACCAGTCTGCTCTCTTCTCAACACCTTTCAGAATCTTCTTATGTTAGTTCTATATGCAATGTCTAGGTTTTCATTTGTATTTCATGAGAGGAAGAGCGAAAAGTATGTTACTATGGACTGAACTCTGTTCCTCCAAAATTCATATGTAGAAGCCCTAACACTCAATGTGATGATATTTGGAGATAGGGAGGTAATTAGATTTACATGAGGCCATGAGGGTGGGGCCTTCCTGGAGGGATTAGTGCCCTCATAAGAAGAGACCCCAGAGAGCCCTCTCTCTCTCTCTGCCACGTGAGGACACAGCAAGTAGGTGGCCATCTGCAAGCCAGGAAGAGAGCTCTCTTAAGAACCCGACCATGGGGCTTCCCTGGTGGTGCAGTGGTTAAAAATCTGCCTGCCAGTGCAGGGGACATGGGTTTGAGCCCTAGTCCAGGAAGATCCCACATGTGGCAGAGCAACTAAGCCCGTGCGGCACAACTACTAAGCCTGCACTCTAGAGCCTGTGAGCCACAACTACTGAAGCCCGCACTCTAGAGCCCTGCTCCGCAGCAAGAGAAGCCACTGCAATGAGAAGCCTGCACACCACAGTGAAGCATAGCCCCCACTCACTGCAACTAGAGAAAGCCTGCACGTAGCAATGAAGACCCAACACAGCCAAAAATAATAAATAAATAAATAAATAAAAGAACCCAACCATGCTGGCACCCTGATCTCAGGACATCCAGCCTCCAGAACTGTGAGAATATGTGTTTCTCTTGTTTGAGTCACCCAGACCATGGTATTTTGTTATGGCAGCCCGAGCAGACTAATATGTATGTCTACTCAATTTTCCGGAAAGCCCTTGTTTTTTATTATCTGCATAGTTTCCCACAGTTGTACCGTAGTTTAACCCTTTCATCATTGATGGGTTTTCAGTTTGAATTCTGTGCTTTCATATTATAAGCAATGCTTATAACAACATCCTTGCACAGGTTTCATGAAATATTCCTGATTTTATTTCTGTCAAATAGATTTTCCAGGGAATTCCCTGGTGGTCCAGTGGATAGGACTCCGTACTTTCACTGCCAAGGGTGGGGATTCAAGCCCTGGTTGGGGAACTAAGATCCCGCAAGCTGCGTGGCATGGCCAAATAAATAAATAAAATAAAACTATTTAAAAAATAGATTTTTCCAGAATAGCTATTACTAGGTAAAAAGATTTTAGAACTTTGTATTTAGTAAACATTGACAGATTACTTTAAAAAATTAGCCTAATAATTGATTGTCCCATCATGATATAATGTTCTGAGGCAGTAGGATAAAAAGTATGTATAGTATGATATCATCTATGTAAATAATATATATTTTCCACACTAAACAAAGATCAGAAGGAAGTAAATGAAAATGTTAACAACAGATATCTCTGACTGGTAGAATTATGTGTGCATTTGATTTTCTTCCTTATTCTTTTCTGCATTTGCCAAATATTCTATAATGAGCATGTAATACTTTAAAAATCTGGAGAAAAAAACAGTTAACATCAATAAAATTTACATAAAGGAAGTAACATATTGAAAAGTGCACATTGATATACAGTTGCATCTTACTGTAGCAGATGCCATTTCAGCAAAATTTGTATAATAAAAAGATATCTAAAGAGCAAGCTGACCTGGCCCACAGATTTCACTTCTAGGAATTCATCCTACAGAGACATTTGTACATGTTTCCAAAGATACCAGGTTTGACTCACTGAAGAATTCTTTTTTGTGAGAGCAATAAAATGAAAATAGCCTAAGTGTTGAACAATATGGGATTAGTCAAATAAATCATGGTATAATTATACAAAAGAACTATGCAGTCACAGAAGAAAAACGAGGTAGAAATATATAGAGAGGGACAGATATATGCAGATATAGATAGATGCACACACATATTGAATACAGAACAATCTTCAAAATACCTGCATAATTTTAAGAAAAAAAAAAACCCAAGGTTAGAACCAGGTGTATTGTTATGGTGTGCTCATTGCCTGAATGTCTCTTTTGTTCTTTACTATATTATATCCCCAGCACCTAGAACATTATCTAATTACTTAATTAACACATAGCCTCTCTCTCTCTCTCTCTCTTTCTCTCTCCATATATATATATATACATATAATATACAGCCATATATGATAAATTGATTTTATGTAAGAATAGAGGGGAACCTATATATATATGCTTCTACATGCATAGTTCCTCTCTCTCTCTCTCTTTTTCTTTTTTTTTTGCGGTACGCGGGCCTCTCACTGCTGTAGCCTCTCCCGTTGCAGAGCACAGGCTCCGGACGCGCAGGCTCAGCAGCCATGGCTCACGGGCCCAGCCGCTCCGTGGCATGTGGGATCTTCCCGGACCTGGGCATGAACCCGTGTCCCCTGCATCGGCAGGCGGACTCTCAACCACTGCGCCACCAGAGAAGCCCCCATTCTATTGCTTTTAATGAAAGTAAACAAAGTATGGTCATGGATCTGTAGCAACAATATTCATGAAATCATGGGTTTTATATGATAGTTATTTTTCTAATATCCATTAATATAATGAAATTATAATAGACCACCAGAATCCATTCCCCAGCCCACCAGCAGCTGGCAGAGGGAGGCTCTGGACTTGGAGAGTCCCTGAGACTCTCAGCTGGAACCTCCAGGATCCCAGAGTTTACTAGGAGCTGGGCTCCGACACCAGGGGTGTTCAATCCCTGGGGCTTTCCTCTCTGAACGGGGAGTGGGGCCAGCTTACCTTTGTGCCAGAAGTAGCCATGACGCCCCAGAATCTTGGTCTGGTAAGAATTTTTCCAGCTGAAGAACAGGCTCTTATTCTGGGAAGCTTTGCAGGGCAGCTCTGCGAGGTCTCCTGCCTTACCCAGCACCACTTTCTTCCCCTGAGTGCCGGCTGGGAGCATCACTAGGTGGAAAAACAGGGGGTCAGGCTTCGAGGGTGTGGCTGCGCTGCCTCTGCCTTACCCCCCCCCCCATTGCATTTCCCAATCAGCCCCTCCTCCCAGGCCACCTGCACCCAGACTCCAAGTCTGAGCACTCACCCAGCTGCAGCACCAGGAACAGGTGCCTGAGAGAGGTTCTGGGGTCCATTGTGGCTTTGCTGAGGCAGGCAGGGACCTGGGCCTTCCCCCAAAGAAAAGGCAGGGCCTGGGGGAGACACCAGTCATCAGTCAGCAGGCATTCACCTGGCCTGGGACCCCTTCAGGACCTGGACAGCCAGGCCAGGACCTAGACGTGCAGATCTCTAAACAAGACACCCACTGGACGCGCCACACATGCTGTGCCCAGGCCAAGGGTGGGTTCTCTGCCAGGTGGGACCAGAAATGGATTCTCAGAGCAGGTGGTAAATTGGGACTAGGACCAGGAAGCCAAGCCAGGTAATGAAGGTCCTTGAGTGCCATACTGGGAGGCTGGGACTCGACCCTGGGCGCTAGGGAGATTTACTTAGAGAAGGACAGGAGTAGATTTACAAGATAGATGCCTTCAGCTGCTGAGCAAACAGTGAGCTGGAGGAGGTCAAGCACAGGAGGCAGCATTTCAAGAATCCTGGTGAGAAACCTCCAAACTACAAATAGAACTACCATACGACACAGCAATCCCACTACAGGGCATATACCCTGAGAAAACCATAATTCAAAAAGAGTCATGTACCACAGTGTTCACTGCAGCTCTATTTACAAATAGCCAGGAGATGGAAGCAACCTATGTGTCCATCATTGGATGAATGGATAAAGAAGATGTGGCACATATATACAATGGAATATTACTCAGCCATAAAAAGAAACGAAATTGAGTTATTTGTAGTGAGGTGGATGGACCTAGAGTCTGTCATACAGAGTGAAGTAAGTCAGAAAGAGAAAGACAAATACCGTATGCTAACACATATATATGGAATCTAAGAAAAGAAAATGTCATGAAGAACTTAGGGGTAAGACAAGAATAAAGACACAGACCTACTAGAGAATGGACTTGAGGATATGGGGAGAGGAAGCGTAAGCTGTGAGAGAGGCATGGACATATATACACTACCAAACGTAAAATAGATAGCTAGTGGGAAGCAGCCGCATAGCACAGGGAGATCAGCTCGGTGCTTTGTGACCGCCTAGAGGGGTGGAATAGGGAGGGTGGGAGGGAGGGAGACCCAAGAGGGAAGAGATATGGGAACATATGTATATGTATAACTGATTCACTTTGTTATAAAGCAGAAACTAACACACCATTGTAAAGCAATTATACTCCAATAAAGATGTAAAAAAAAAAAAATACTCCAATAAAGATGTTAAAAAAAAAAAAAAAGAATCCTGGTGAGAGAAGATGAGGCCTGAACTCAGAGAGACGGACTTGAGGGAGGAGTTCTGAATTAAAACTCCCAGGACTGGGACTTCCCTGGTGGTCCGGTGGGTACTCCACACTCCCAATGCAGGGGGCCCAGGTTTGATCCCTGGTCTGGGAACTAGATCCCGCATGCATGCCACAACTAAGAAGTCTGCATGCCACAACTAAAGATCCCGCATGCCGCAACTAAGACCAGGCACAGCCAAAATAAATAAATAAATATTAAAAAAATAAAATAAAACTGCCAGGACTTGGGGCCTGATTCAGTGTGAGTGATGTGGCCAGAGAAAGAGCAGAGGGCGATTCCCTGCTCACTGTCAGACCGACCCTGTGAGTCCTCTGAGTGGGACAAGGAGAAAGGTGATGTTTCAAAGTTTCTGTGGGCTTGGAAGACAGACAAGGCTGTGGAGGAGGGGGTCGCAGAAAGGTTCTGAACAGGCCTCAAGGAATGGGCGGCACTGGGTTGGAGCAGTGATTCTCAGCGTGTGGTCACAGGTCATCAGCAGCGGCTGATACCTGAGAACATGTGAGAAAGGCAAACTCTCGGGTCCACCCCAGAACAGAACTGCTGAATCAGAAGCTGGGGGTGTGTCCAGCCGTCTGTGTTTTCACAAACCTCTGGGCGACTGATGGACGCTCAAGTCTGAAAACCCTGAGCTAGCTGGAAAAGAAAGGGGAGGGGCATCCCACTGCCATGTGCAAAGTCAGGGGGCTGTGGAGGGAGGTAGTCGGGGGTGACATGGGAAGGGGCGTGGAACCTGACCTTGAATCTTCAGAGGCAGGCTAGAGAGTTAGGGCTCGGCTCTGCAGGCCACTGGGAGTCGCTGCTGGTTTTTTGAGCAGAGATGTGAGTGGTCTTTGTAGAGCTTTAGGAAGCTTGATGTGGTAACGGGACCAGATAGATGACATGGAGGAAGTGGAGACTAAAGGAAGGCCACCAGACAGTGCCTCGAAGGCAGGCAGGGGCAGGCTCGAGAGTGTCTTCGAGGGAGCGGGGTGGAGGAGGGTTGGACTGGGAGTTTGGGATTAGCATACGCGAACTATTATATACAGAATGGATAAACAACAAGGTCCTATTGCGTAACACAGGGAACTATATTCAATATCCTGTAATTAACCATAATGGAAAAGACTATGAATAAGAATGTATATGTATATATATATATACATGAACCTGAATCACTTTGCTGTACAGCAGAAGCTACCACAACGTTGTAAATCAACTCTACTGCAGTTTAAAGAAAAGTGTCTTTGAACTCCAGGCCCAGGCTGTAAGCGGGCCTCAGAGCATAGACGGCCTTGGGGGCAGTGTCGGCGTGCAGCTGGCCCAGAGTTTGTGCGTCCAGACCTACTCTCTTCTCTCCCCCTCTGCGTGGTCTTTCCCTCCCCCGAGACCACCTTTGCAATGATCTGCCCCCTCTGAACTCCCACAGCCTCCCACTCTGAACTTGACAGCCCCTTGGGCACGTCCCACCTTCTACCTTCGGGTGCAACGACTTGGGTTCCCACCTCTCCTCCACCACCCCGATCTCCTCTGGGTTAGAGGTGATGGTCCAGCCAGAAATGCTGCCGCTGGCACCAGCTGGAGCACAGAGAAAGGTCTCGGGATGTGTTTGGGTAACTTAAACCAAATTGAATTGAACAGAAGAGGCGAAATCACTGATTACTTTTTCCTGTACTCAACATGTTAATTCTGTTACTAAAATGTATCCACCCAAGCCTGGCCTGGATGAAGCCCAATCATCCGCATCCACGCTGCCTATTCTTGTGCGCAACCCCCCAGGCATGCTCCTTCCTCACTGCCCTGCTTTCCACAAGGAGGCTGACTGCTACACACCCTACACAGCGTGTCACCCCGGCTCCCTCACGCTCCAACTCCTGGTTGGGGTTGGCCACTGGGAAGCACCCACAAGAGATGGGAGGGCCGGGGAGAGAGGGTGGGGTATTTTATCCTTACTCTCTCCGGGCTCTGGGCATATTTTCTGGCAATGGCTGTATTCCCTCTCTCCCCGCTCCCTCCCCTGGAGACTGCAGGTCCTGTCAGATGGCCCCCTAATCACAGCTCAAATCCTCACTGGGTTCTAGAAACAACAGGTTGGCCCTTTCCCCTTCAAGACTCTGCCTCTTCCTACTGGTATCTGGTGCCTCAACATGCTGGTTGGGTCCCTGTCCACACCTCTTTCTGCAGATGGTCTTGAACCATCTGAGATGCATTCTGTTTCCTGTTGGGCACTGATCCATGATAAGGATGTAGCACTCAGATGGGTGCTGAGGGCTTGGTCCTCCTCATGAGGTTTGGGGGGCAGGGGGAAAGCCCCCTCCTGTTGCTCCATCTGCCTGAAAGAGGAACTATCCATGGCCTAACTCATGGTGGGAACTGGATAGAATTCTTTTAAACCAGGGAGATAGGAAGACAAGAGGTCAGGCAGAAGACTTCCAGGAAAGGAAGAGGGAGGCTAGTCACGGGCAAAGTTGTTTTGCAAGTTGGCCTTAGGCCGTGGAGGCACAGAGGGGAAGGCCGGGGTGAAAGGGTAGGGCAGGGCACGCTGACATCTGAGAGCGGGTCCCACTGCCGCCACCCCAGACTCACCGTGTCCTTGGTGAGCGGAGAGTGAAGGAGTCTGCATGTGGGATAGCCCTTCCCTGGGGTCCAAAGTCAGCCTAGATGCCTAAGCAACGTTGGGGACATTCTTGCCTCTCCCCAAGCGGTGGTCATTCTTTCTTCCCCACTCGGTGATCCTGGGGTCTGCGCAAGGGCCACCTCTCACCACCAGCTCCCTGCGCTGCCCCAAACCACCGCAGGGCTCAGCTTGATGAAGGAAGCTCTGGGTTTCCAGCTGCTGTTTGCTTTGGTGCCTGGGGCCTCCGCCGCTGCCTCAGAGAGCTGGCCTTTGATTTCCACATCCTCAGCCTCCCCAGAGGCGCCCTGCCCCGGTACAGTAGCATCCTGTACACCACAGCCCCTGAGAGCGGCTGGGAGGGCGCGCGGGTCCCCGAGGCCCTGGCTCCTCTCTCCCCCGGTTTCTCTGCTCACATCTGTGCATTCCTGCACCTATGCTTCCCCCCGCTGATGCCTCCACCTTCAACTCCCTGCATCCGTGTCCCCTTTCCTCTGTGCCTCAGACAACAGGAGGTGAGTCTGGCTCTCCTAGGCTTACCTTGAGAGCCCCTTGCCCCTCCTCCTTTGGCATCCCTCCTCTCTCCAGCTGCCACTACTCTCTAGGCCCTTCTGGCCTGGAAACCGGCACCCAGACCTCTGGCAGGGATGCAGGCTTCCACAAGCCTCCGTGTGAAGGGGGCCTGCAGAACACAGCCTGGAGCCCAGGGGCAGATGCCAGGGAGATGGCTGCAGGCTGGACAAAGAGAAAAGAACAGGGACTTCCCTGGCGGTCCAGTGGGTAAGACTCCGCATTCCCAATGCAGGGGGCCTGGGTTCGATCCCTGGTCAGGGAACTAGATCCCACGCGCGTGCCACAACTAAGACCCGGCACAGCCAAAATAAATTAATTAATTTAATTAATAGATATAAAAAAAAAAACAGAGAGAGAAGGGAAAGGACAGATTCAGAGAAACACACAGAAGCCCCAGGGCAGGATGACGGGAGGATGGGTAGGAAAGAGGGCGGCAGGGAGAGACCCAGAACAGCTCATTAAAGCAACAGCTGCACTTCACACAGTCCAGGAGCACACACAAAGCCCAGGAGCGTACAAACAAGGGAGGGGCAGAGGTTAAGCGGAGGAAATCCTGAGAGGCCAGACCCACGCCCGGAGCAGGACACCCAAAGAGAGGCGAGGAGAGGCCAGAGTGGCGACGCACCGCACACCCTTGGCGCCCCGAGCCTCCCCGCCCCGGGCTGCGCTGAGGAGCGAGGCTGGGGGTGAGGGGGCGGGCGCATCCCCACCGCAGCGCCGGTCTGTGGTCCCGCAGGCGCTTTCATCTCCTCGCCACGGCCCCCCTCAGCCCCCTCCTGCCCCGCCGCGGGATGCGGCCCCCACCGCACGCGCCCGGCTGCTGCTCCCCGGCTTCACAGGAACTAACTTCCTAGAGACGTGGTCCCTCTAAGGGACCCTTGTGGTTCCCTGGCTGCAACCTCCGCCATCCTCTCCTTTGCTTCTGCCGCCCACGTCGGGGGAGAGGAGCCCCCCTCCTACCACAATCCCCCGAAAGGTGCAGAACAGTCCTCAGCCTCGGAGCCCACAAACCCAGGCCCCCGCCTGCTCCTCCCCGACACCCACCCTCATCAGAGGTGGTTCATTCAACCAGCGCTCACTGAGGGTCTACAGCGCGCCGGGCCCTTGGTCTCCAACTGCGTGGCGGACATCACCGTGGCCAGGATCAGGGCCCGAGGGCTGAGGGGTTTCTGCCCCAAACCGGTCGGTGGGGGGAGCTTTTATCCCAGGGGGGCCTCTTCTACCTAAGGGGCCGCACGCTGAAAGAGGGAAACAGCCCGGGGTTCTCTCTGACCCGGTCCTCAGGGAAGCCTTTCATCTGACGTGAGGAGGGCGGCCATTTTGTTCGAGCCCAGAGCCTACAGCGCGCAAGAAATTGTCAGAACATGAGGTGCGTGACCTCCCCCATCAGGTTCTACCCTCAGCCTCACACCCCGAAAAAGTCACGCCACAAGAGCAGGACGTTCAGGAAGAGCTATCCCACCCAGAGTGAAATCTTTGAATTAGCGAGAATGGGGCCTTTCTATTTTGAGGGATCTGACTGTGGGGAGGGAGGCCCTTCGCCCAGAATCCAGCCAGGAAGGGAGGACAGAGCACACCCAGGGAACAGGGCTGGAGGCCAGGGAGGCCTCAGGAAAGAGGAAAGGACCCAGGGCATGGAGCGGAAGGCTGGGGTCCTCAGGGCATCCCACTTGAGGGGTATCACCTGCTGCGTGCCGACACACACACACACACACACACACACACACACACACACACACACCCACCAAGCCCAGGGAGGGTGTGCAAATCCTTCTCTAATCCCCACTAGGCTCCTTTTCCAGAGCAGCTGAGACGCCTAAAACCAATTCCTTAGAACCAATTTTTCTAACGATGTCGTGGCCTAAAAATACGTGTCTGTCACTTTTACAGCGTGCCATACTGAAGAGCTCGGTTTCAACCCTTTCTGGGAATGTTACCTTTCAACTGCTTTATTAATCATTCTAAAGCTAATTAAAGTGGAAGGGCCTTTAGACATATTGTTCAAAAATCCTAAAAATGCACAAAAAGTAAACAAAAGTGTAGAAACACATAAACAGGGAGTCGATGGAGGCTACATCCATCACACAACTTACGAAATGCTGCAAGTATGAGTTCTGGTGTGAGTTTTTGGTGATTGGGTCATTGGGAAAACTAATTTGGGGGGAGAGTTGTCTCTAGACCAGATGCTACTTCTCTTTCTCTTTTCCTTCCTTTTATTTTGTTTTCTCTCTTCCTCTCTTTTTTCTAGGCCTCCTCCCTCCTTAATATTTGTTGATTCTTTTTATGTCTTTCCCATCCCTCCTTCCCTCTTGTCTTCTCCCTCTCCCTGTCTTCATCGCCTCCACTCCCCATGACTAGTGGCCTTTCTCAGCCCGGGGCACTTGAGCACCCATTCCTTCTCTGCTCTCGGAATCACCCTTCCGAGTCAACACCCTTCTGCTCTGGGAACTGAGCTGTGCGCCGTGGGACCGCGGAGAGAAGTGTGGCATAATCCCCGGCCTCTGCAAGCTCCCATTTCCAAGGGGAGATCATTGCTCATGAAATGCAAGAGAAGGTGGTCAGAGCTGTGGGCAGAGACCTGGAAATCCAACACATCTTCTGCGACATTCCTCTCCCCTTCCCCGACCCTCGGGAAGGAACAAAGCCCTGCCTGTCCCTCTTACCTCTGGGCCTGGATCTCTCTTCCCCTCTGCTTCTTGCACAGGTGTGTCTATGTGAGCGTTGGGAGCGAGCACCCACGGGGGAGAGCGCCTGTTACTTCTGCAGAGATGTGCTCTGACGGAGAGACAGGAAGCCTGGTAGTGAGGCTCCTCCACGCCCCAGGCCTGGGCCAGCCCCCAGCGTCACCACCTGGGGCTGGGGTCCCCACCCCCTGCCTCTTGGGGAAGTTGTCAAAATGAAAATGGCAAAGTCAAGGGAAAAACATCTGTAGAACCCGGCCGGGCCAGAGCCCAGAGTGTCACTGCGCTTCTCGCTGAGCAGCAAGAAAAAGGGTCACTGTGCTTTTCGTTGGGTGGCAAGAAAAAGATTGTATCAGTGATACTACAATCTGGCCTGGGCTTCAGGGAAAGCAGACGTGGGAGGGGTGAGATAGAGGGTCTACGATAGACATTGTAGTCAGCCCCACACAGCCCCTGGCTCCAGGGCCCTGAGGACATTTGTTCAGGGGGTGCTTCTGGGGCTGCCTCCCCAGGGGCATTATAGTTGGGCCTGTGTGGCAGAAAGGGCCTGGGCTGAGGCATTTCAGGCACCCAGAGTGACCACGGACCAGGCTCCTTTCCTCTGGGCCTTCGTCTCTGGCCAACCCTCAAATATTTCTCTCTGGCCCAGATCTCTCATGAGCACCAAATGGGGGTATCCGTCTGCCCATTGGGTTTCTCCGTTTGCATGCTCATCAGACGTAGCAAACTCAATGCATCCCAAACCAAATTCATCCCCTGAATACTACTACCCTCCAAACCTACTTTTTTCTTTTCTTTTTTTCTTTTTTTTGTGGTTCGCCTGCCTCTCACTGTTGCAGCCTCTCCCGTTGCGGAGCACAGGCTCCGGACGCACAGGCTCAGCGGCCATGGCTCACGGGCCCAGCCGCTCCGCGGCATGTGGGATCTTCCCAGACCGGGGCACGAACCCGTGTCCCCTGCATCGGCAGGCGGACTCTCAACCACTGCACCACCAGGGAAGCCCCCAAACCTACTTCTTGTTCAAGTTTTCCACTCAGTGAGGGCTCCACCATCCACCAAACTGCTCAAGCCCAAGGAACTGGGTGTAATCTCTGACTCCTTCCTCACCCCCCCCCCATGTATTTATTTACCAGTTCCCCTGGACGTTACCTTCTAAGTCGCTCTGAGGTCTGTCCAAGTCACTCTGCCCACCACCACCACTCCAGTCCACGGTGCCATCATCATCCTTCACCTGGACCACAGCTCCTGCCTCCTCATTGGCCTCCTGGCCTCTCCATTCTACCTTCCTCCAGGCCATCCCCTGCACAGCAGCCTGAGTGGTCCTTCCAATAGGCGCGTGTCATCACGGCGTTCCCTTACTATGAACAAAAGTGGCTAGTTCAGCTTGCAACTGCAGCTATTAATACAAGTGTTTCTATTGATACAACCATTGTGCTTTATTTGCAGCCAAAGCACTTTCTGCTGCTTCTCATTTCATAACACAGTGTACCCAAGGGTTGAGAGTTAATACAATTAATATTTATTTACTGCTTCAAGTGCATTCTAAAGTGAAACTGGCATTAATTTTTTCTTCTTTTTTTACTGCAAGTGCCTGGCGGTGGAGAGCACGATGACCATAGCATGGTTTGACACCATGACCTTGATCTGTGCTAAGGCAGCCGGCTAACCCAGATTTTGCAACATCACTGTAATGTCAACATAGTGACAAAGGTAAATAATGTCCTATTATTTTTATGAAAATGGTTTGACCTGGCAACCCCCCCTCCCCAAAAGGGTCTCAGGGACCCCCATGGGCCACACGTTGAGAATCACCAAACTGGAAAACTTGCATCCACTCTTCAGATCTTAGCTCTCTCTCTCTGCACAGACCTTTAGTTGTCCCCCAAATCTGTTTTCTCCTTCTTCCTTAGTAATAGAACCCTCGGTTTTTAGCTGAGCTCATTGTTGCCCAGATTTAAGTTCTATTTCCCAGCCTCCCTTGCAGCTGAGTATGGCTAAATGACTCGGGTTTGGTTAATGGAAATAAGAGCAAGTGTTAGGTGCAGCCTCTAAGGCACGTCCTTCAAGGGAGAGGGTGTGTCCTCCTTCAGGCAGGCCTCCCTTGCAGCTGAGTATGGCTAAATGACTCGGGTTTGGTTAATGGAAATAAGAGCAAGTGTTAGGTGCAGCCTCTAAGGCACGTCCTTCAAGGGAGAGGGTGTGTCCTCCTTCAGCCAGGAATGCAAACATCCTTCCTGTGTACCGCCTGCCTGCTTTTCTCATTTACATGACTGAGCAGGCTCCTGTAGGCATTTAAGATTATAACCCGTGACCTGGCCCAGTTCTCTCCATTCACTGGTATATTCAACAAGTGTGCAGTGTTTAACAGCCTAAGGCACTCTGCTGGGGCCCCGGGGGTGTGATGTTCAGTAAGCTAGACATGGTGACACGGACACTAAACATTTAATAATTCCATCACAACTGGACAAGTGCCACAAAGGGAGAAGCACAGAACACTGGGACAGCTTATCGTAGGGAACCTTATTGCAACTGGGAGGTTGAGAAAGGCTTCCACGGGAAGCATAGATCAGTAACCACTGGGCTCTGCTCTCAGTGAAAGAAAATTCCACATAACAGAGGCTGGAATGAGACTGAAGCTGATTTCTCCCCTGAAAGAAGCCTGGAGGCGGGTGGTCCAGAGGTGAGGATTGTGGGGTGAGGAACAGCACACCCTCATCCTCCGCCTGACCCCTCCTCCTAGTCTGAGAAGGCTGCTCAGGCGCCCCAGTTGAATGAAGGTTCCCTTGTGCTGAGACCTCCCAGTACCCTGTGCGGCTTCTCCCTTGGAAGCACTTATCCAAGTGAAACAATTATGAAATTGTTGTTTAGTGTCTGTCTCACGGGCTACAGTGGTGACCACATCTGTCTTACTTAGCACCCAGCAGAGAGCCTGGGGCCTGGTAGACTCTTAATACTTGTCGAATACTTTTTAAAATATTAAGTTGTATTGATATTGATTGATTTAAAATATATGGTGGTAATAGATACATCCCATAAAATTTACCGTTTTAACCATTTTTAAGTGTTCAGTTCTATGCCATTAAGTACGTTCATGTTATTGTACAACCTTCACCACCATCCACCTCCAGAACTTTTTCATCTTCCCCCACTGAAACTCTGTCCCTCTTAAACGCAAACTCTCTGTTCCCCCCTCCCCCCAGCCCCTGGCTGTTGAATACTTTCTGAATGAATGAATGCAGAGGGGCTATAGAAAGGCTCACAGACTTAAATGCCTATAGGAGCCTGCTAGGCACTATAACTGAGAAAAGCTGGTAGTAAACAATAGGGAGGGGGGAGGACTGAGGTAAACAGAGGCACTGCCTCAGCTAATGAGGGCAGCTACTAACCACACAGCTCCAGCTGAGCTGACAGCAGAGGTTGTACCAGAACGTGAACCCGGAGTCGCCAGCTCTGCCAAAATTTCAACAGAAGGTGGAAAACCAGACATTTATGTAATATCTCCTAATTTTAATGTTGGCAACTAATTTTGTGTTTTGTTCTAACACTGAATAAATCACACAAAGCATTCCAAGGGCTGGATCTAGCTCAGGGCCCACCAGTTTGCAACTGATGTACCAGATGGACAGTGTGATGCCACCCAGCTCCTGGGTCTGTGGCCTGTGAAGATGGGTTCCCAAGAACCAATGCCTCCCTCTGGGGTTTTCAAGCAGGAAAAGAAAAGGGGAAGAGACAGCAAGTTTATATTGAACATTTAGAACTGCTGTGTGCTTTATATGGTTGTGTATTTTATTTAATCCTTACAGCAATGATCGGCATAAGTATTATTTTCCAGACCATACAGATGAGGAAACTGAGGCTCAAAAAGTTTAAGAGGATCACTAACAGTCACAAAGCTAGTAACTACACCTGATGGCACTAGGATTTGAACTTACCTGCTTGGCCCCTAATCCCTGGATGGTCCCCCTCACCCTACTGCCTCTCCTCTGCATTAAGAAAGGCCAGGATGGGCTTCCCTGGTGGCGCAGTGGTTGAGAGTCCGCCTGCCGATGCAGGGGGGACGCGGGTTCGTGCCCCGGTCCGGGAAGATCCCACATGCCGCGGAGCGGCTGGGCCCGTGAGCCGTGGCCGCTTAGCCTGCGCGTCCGGAGCCTGTGCTCCGCAACGGGAGAGGCCACAACAGACCAGGAGGACTTCCCTGGTGGCACAGTGGTTAAGAATCTGCCTGCCAATGCAGGGGACACGGGTTGGAGCCCTGGTCCGTGAAGATCCCACATGCCATGGAGCAACTAAGCCCGTGCGCCACAATTACTGAGCCTGTGCTCTAGAGTCCAAGAGACACAACTACTGAGCCCATGTGCCACAACTACTGAAGCCGTGTGCCTAGAGCCCGTGCTCCACAACAAGAGAAGCCACCGCAGTGAGAAGCCCGCGCACCGCAACAAAGAGTAACCCCAGCTCGCAGCAATTAGAGAAAGCCGGCGCGCAGCAACGAAGACCCAACTCAGCCAAAAATAAATAAATTAAAAAAATTAAAAAAAAAAAAAACAAAGGCCAGGATGAAGGGGGAAGGGCAAGATAGGGGTAGGTGGTTAAGAGATACAAACTACTATGTATAAAATAAATAAGCAGCAAGAACCTGTTGTACAGCATAGGGAAATATAGCCATCATTTTGTAATAACTTTAAATGGAGTATAATCTATAAAAATATTGAATCACGGTGCTGTACACCTGAGACTAATATAATATTGTAAATCAACTATACTTCAATTAAAAAAAGAAAAAAGAAAGGCCAGGATGAGGCGGCGGGAAGTCTTCTCCCACAACAATGGAGGGGGTAGGAGGCCAGTGACCTCATCTGGGGCTTCTGAGGCTTGGCGTCACCAGGATCCCTCACATCTATAGAGAGATTTTCCATTTTCAAAGCACTGTCACATACATTAGCACATGCCAGACCTTTTCAGCACGTATTACTATCCTCATTTTACAGAAGAAGAAACCGAAGTTAAGCTCTCTGCCCCATTATATGACGGTAGGCACGGAGCATGGGGGTTTCCAGAAGTCTCCTGGTTCCTGAAACAAAGCTATTTTTGCCGCGTGTATTTTGTCTCCAGGCTGGAGGTGCGGGGGTAGACCAAGGGGGGAGCAAGAGAGGGAGGCAGAGGGTAGCCAGCACCCAGGCTGCTGACAGAATGTTGGGGACCAGGCTGTGGGAGGAGGGGTGGGGCCGCCTGTGGAGCAGGGAGGTTGGAAGCCCCAGGTGCAGTCCTGTGGTGGCCTCCTCACCAGAGCGGCTGCGGTGGCACCCTCCACAGCCTCGGCAAAGCGGGTGCGGGTGGGGCTTGGGGATGGGG
>NW_006797390.1:3324095-3325333 GCF_000442215.2 Lipotes vexillifer
CCCCCCCCCCCCCCTTCCACGACCACTTTCTACAGCTCTCAGAGGGTGGTTCCAAGGCCTCCCGCCCCATGGGAGGTATGAGCAGGCAAATTTCAGAGCTCAGCCTGGGCTCAGCCAGCTGGCACCTGCAGGCCCTGGAGAAACTGTCAGCCACAGAGTGGAGCAGATAGAACCCATCCCCACCCGAATCTCATTCCCTTCAAAGGTTGAACCCCACCTTGGGGTGGGCCCGAGCAGGGAAAGCTAAGCTCACCTCCTTTGGGGGAGGGATAACAACAGGGGCCCAGGCCTAGTACCTCTGGCTGCTGGAGGAGGTGAGGCCGGGACCTTTACGGGGCTGCCCTGCCCCGTGGAGATGAGAAGATCAGATCAGGGGTGGGGGACACACCGGCAACGGTGACCACAGGCCTGAAGGTGCACAGTATGGCCTCTCGCCTTACACGCTGGACTGGGCAAAGGCTCTGGACCTCGTTTGGCCTCCAGAACTTCTGGAGGAGGCCGTCAGGTCCCTGGCAGGGCTGGGGGTGGAGGTCCTCAGAGAGGCCTCTTCCCCCTCTTGGCCTATGTCTCTTTCGGGCACTGTTCCCCACCATGATAGCGGGGTGCAACATGGCCCCCGCAATTCCTGCTTCCTTCACCTCACACCTTCATGCTGTCCCCGACACTGTACGAGCATGGGCTCTGTGGCCAACAGAAAACAGCACAAGGGATGGCATGTCACTCTCCAGATTAGGTTGTAAAGACATGGTAGCGCTCGTCTTGCTATAGGTCAAGAGCAGCCCTGTGAAGAGGCCCACGTGGGGAGAGACCAACGCCCCTGGCCGGCAGCCGCCTGAGGGAACCTTTTCACCACCAGATCCTCCAGCCCAGCCCAGCCTTCAGATGCCTACAGCCCTGGCCCAAATCGTGCCAGAAACCCCCGTAAGAGACCCGCACCAGAACTACTCAGCTGGGCTGCTTCCGGATTCCTGAACTTGTGAGCTAATATCTTTACTGTCTTAAATTATTGAGTTTGGGGGTGACTTGTTACGTGTCAGTAAACAACTAATACACCCCCTTCCCTTTTTCTGGCTGTACCGCGCGGCTTACGGGATCTCAGTTCCCCTACCAGGACCTGAACCCAGGCCACGGCGGAGAAAACCCGGAATCCTAATCACTAGGCCACCAGGGAGCTCCCCTCCCTTCCTTTTTAACAAGGACCTAAGACGATTCCCCCCCCCCCCCCGGCAGGCACTCCC
>NW_006797390.1:3325343-3326479 GCF_000442215.2 Lipotes vexillifer
GTGAGCTCCCTGCCTCCTTGCCGCCCTTTCCCCTCCAGGACCCCAACCTGGAATGTCAGTTTGCAGATAAACTTGGTGAAACAGGATGGATTAACCTCACTCCCTGGACCCTAAGAGGACATGGAAAGGGCTGGAGGTTCTCTTGCTGGATGGGGAGTGGGGCTCAGGGCCAGAGAGGCAGGAGCAGGAAAGTGACGCTGCCCCCAGGAGAGATCCCACAGAGACAGGCCGAGAATTAATCAAAGGAGCACTGTGTACGCAAGCCCCCTGCCCCCACTTCCTTCCGCTCTCTGCTCTTCTCTTCCTCAGTGGGTGGAGGAACAGGTGGCCTCTGTCCCCTCCCTGTCCCCTTTGTGCCCGAGCATGGGGACGTCCCTGCACAGAGCCTGTGAATCCTCAGTTACTCCTCTCAGAAGCCCAAAGGGCAGAGGGTGTCACCTCATAGAGAGGAAGAATGTCACCCACAGAACTTTCCAGGAAACCCCTGGTCCATTAAAGCCTGGTGGCTTTCACCACGGCCGTGGAGAGCAGGTTGTGGGCAGAGCTAAGGAGTCTCCTTGGCAGCGCCCCTAACCCACAGCAAAGGGGGTAGATGGTGCTTTGAAGGCCGCTCAGAGGGGCTTCAGGCCTCCCCTTACGGTACGACTGTCCCCGGCGAGCCCCAGAGCCTCCTTTCTGCGCCGCTGTGTCCCTGCCTGTGACGAGACAAGGGTCACCACCATCCCAAGGCTGGGAACCTCAGATGGCCTCAAATGGGTCATTATTCAGGCCCCTCCCCACCAGGGCTCTGCACCGAACGAAGGTGCTCCTCTCCCCATTCTGTCCCCAAGTCTCTGTCCATTGTGTCTCCACAGGGCAGGTCTTCAGCTTCATGGTTCGTGTCTGTGTCACTGCACACAGCACACAGGCTCAGGGACAGTGGCAGGGCCTTTGCCACATCCTGTGTCTGCGCACTTGGCTCCTGTAAACCAGCTCCCACCCACTTGCAGTGTGTTCTCCCTCTAGTCCAGGGTGACAGCTCCCTCAGCCCAAGTCCAGAGCCCTGCAGACACTGCAGGTGGAGGGCTGGATCCCTCTGTGTGTGTGTGTGTGTGTGTGTGTGTGTGTGTGTGTGTGTGTGTGTGTGTGTGTGTGTG
>NW_006797390.1:3329521-3338302 GCF_000442215.2 Lipotes vexillifer
TGTGTGTGTGTGTGTGTGTGTGTGTGTGTGTGTGTGTGTGTGTGTGTGTGTGTCTGTGTGCTCTGCTAAAGCACCATCTGCCCCGCCCAGAGAAATGTTCCCTCCTAGAGAGACAGACAGACAGAGCAAGGAGGCAATCAGTCTCGTGGGTCTTCTCCCCCTTCACGAATGGATGCTCAGCACAACCACAGTTTTCAAAGCCCTTGTATTATCCAATATCTGCACAACCCCTTTGGGTGCATTATCATCCTTGTCCCATTTAATAGATGAGGAAACTGAGGCTCAAGGAGACGAGCTCTGGTCACATCAGCACAGCCAGGATCAGAAGCCAGGGTTCCGGACTCCTGAGGCTTTAGCAGCAGCCAGAGTCTGGTTGTCTGTTCTCTTCCCCATGTGGGGGACTTTGTCCCCAGGACTCCCCTGTGTCAGACTTGGATCATCACTTTGCCAGGGCCAGGGTGATCTGTTCTGAGGGTGTACAGGGTGGGAGACAGTTGCTGGGTGCGCGCTCATGCGCGGACCACGGAGAGTGCAATCACAAAGGTAGAGCCGGCCCACGGGGCATTGGAGCTGCCTGGTCCCTGGTCCCCACACTGCTAATCTGCCTCAGCCTGCCCTGTGACCTCCGGTGGTGTGTGACAAACAGAGACCACTGGGTGGCAGTGTGCTCTCGTGCCTGCGACCAGACAGGTAGCCCAGGGCTGCGGAACGTAGGGGTGAGGTGGAGGCTGCCACCCAGAAAGGTTGTGAGACCCCCATCTCCGGGAGGACTCGACCCGGCAGGGCTCTGTGTGTGTGTGTGTGTGTGTGTGTGTGCGCGCGCGCACGCGTGCGCACGCACGAGCTGCCGCCAGAGGGCCAAGGACGGTGCTGAGGTATGGCGTGCCTGGGGTGGGCCTGAGGGGCAAAATATAAAGGAAACCGGGCAGGCAGAGCAAGGTGGGCAGAAGGACGGAGGAGAGGGCTGGAGGGGTGAGGGGTGAGGGCTGCCCGGACCTTCAGGAAAACGACTCCCCAGGAGAAAGAAAGCAAGACAGAGACCAGGAAGAAAGAATCACGAAGAAACCAGGAACGGAAAAGGGGAAGATGCACGGCTGCCTGGGGAAAGGAGGTCAGAAGGCCAGGGAGTGAGAAGGGAGCTCAGAGGCTGGGGAGAGGCAGAACCTTCCCTGGGCAAGAAGGGGCCGGACTCAGGCTTGCTGCTGACGGGGAGTTTATTTGCACTGAAGTGCGGAGATGCAGGGGCTGCCCGGCTCCAGCTCAGGGCTGCTTCAGCTGCGGCTGCAGCTGCGGCTGCGGCTGCGGATCCTCTCTCTTGCCCTGAGGCTGAGGTGGGTGAGTCCCGTGCTCTAAGGCAGAGAATCTTCTTGGTCGCCACTGTGGGAAGACAGACACGGAGGGTAGGAGGAAGAGGAGGGGGAAGGGAAAGGGAATCAGCTATTCCTTCCCAGGCCCCTCCCTGCCCATACGGTCCCAGGCCTTCCCTCAGCCCCTCCGAGCCTCCTTTGGTTCCTTCAGGCACAAGGGGTCCCTGGAGTGCAGAGGCTCATGGAGAGGGGCCTCTGAGGGCAAGTTCAGGGGTCAACCTTGCTCATCTACCTGAGGAAGGGGTGCCAGACAGCACACCGAGGACTGGGGAGGGGGGCTCCCGGCTCACCCGTCTTCTCCAAAGGTGAAGGCTAAAGGCTCCAGCCACCAACACGACGAGGAAGAGGATCCCAAGGATGAGGAGAGGAAGGCGGCCTGCTTCCCAGGCCCCCGGGGCTCTCCCGGAACGTTGGGCATCTACGGAGAGAGGTCAGGATTGCAAGAGCCATAGGGTCATGGCTGGAAGGACACCTTGCCATACCCCCACATGTCACCAACAATGAGGCCCAGAGAGTTTAAGGGACTTGTCCAGGGTCACTCAGCTAATTATTGGCAGAAGTGGGTCAGGCCTAGACAGGAGCTGGAGGTCAGCTCCCTGGCTGGAGAGAAAGAGCGAGCGGGGACGGGGCGTGGAGTGGGGAGGAGGCCTGGAAATGGGATGGAGGTGACTGGTCTGGAGTTGGGGCTATGGCGCTGTGGGGTCTCGGACCTGGGCGGGACAGCTCAGCGAGATATACCGCGGTCCCGAGAAGCCTCTGCCCCTGGTACAGACGGCACTGCCAGGGCTGAGAAAGGAGCCTGGCCTCCGGCATCAGCAGCCAGGGGCCTGCGGAGGTCTTGCGAGACCGTTCGTCCAGGGGGCTCCACACAAAGTGTTCTTGTCCAGATGCCGGAGTCACCTCACAAAGCAGTTTTCTCAGGTTGCCAGGTAATCCATGGGATTTGGGAGTCACTGAAAAAATTAAAGGAAAGAGATCCTTTGGGGCCCCGACCCCCTTACATGAAAGCATAGGCTCAACTCCCAAGTCTCAGTTGCCTTGACTCACCTGGGCTCTGATTGGGTGAGGTGGAGGGGAGATCAGGGTCATGGCCAAATTAATCTTATCAAGACAAAGCTCTGGTCAGATCACTCTGCTGCCCCCAAACCTTCCAGGCTCCCTACTGCCTTCGGGGGACGGACCGAAGGATCACGTGACAAATATTTCAGATTCCTTTCCATGACTATCTACTCAAACGCTCAGAACCCCCATTGTTCAGGTGAGTTGGCCTCCCGGAGACCTTGCACTTTTCCTGCTTCCATGCTGTGGCTCACATCTGTGTCCCCCAAATGAATTCTATCCCCATTTCTGAACGTCTAGAGAACAGATCAACCGAACTAGGGACAGAGCATCTCGAAGCTGTGCGGTGGGGATGGGCAGGAGGAGAAAATTGATGAATGGCCTGGAGCTGAGCATGGTGTACAGGCCCCTGAAGGTTTGCTGGCACAGACACCTGAGTTTAGCCCCAAGTCTGGCACTTCCCAGCTCTGTGACTTTGGGAAAGTTCCTTCTCTGTAAAACAGGGACAACAAGCTCTCTCCCATTGAGCTGTCATGCAGATAGCTTGGAAAACTGACTCAAGACAGTTGACCCTCAAGAAGACCTTGGAGGGAAAGAATTGGTAGGCTGTGGTAACTGACTGGGAAGGAGGAAGTTGAGGATGAGTAGGACACAAGTGGCTGACGGGAAGGTGACTTAGCAAGAGGATTGGGTGCGAGGAAAAGATGGGGCTCAGAGTGAGGCTGAGGTGTGGGTACCATATCTATGTAGAGATACGTGGGAAGCAAGTGGAAATCCAGCACTGGTCTTCAGGAGATGTGTTGTTGGCAGATTCATTTATTCATTCAACCAATATACATTATTAAGTGCCTACTTTGTGGTGCTACTGTTTAGTGGCATAGGTGAGTACGGCAGACACAACCAAGCGGTGATAGTTACCGATCAATCAACACATACTTTCTGAGTTTGTTTGGTTTTTTCTTCTATGTTTGTTTTATACTGTCTTGAAAAGCCCTCGCTCAGTAAATATTTGCTGACTAAGGGACGGATTTATTAATTCCTCCCCAATCCAGGCCACTTCCTACAACTTTAACCCAGGCTCTGGCTCCAAAGTGGGCACGGATTCTTGAACTATATTCCACTTCTCTTGAACCATTCAAACTTTTGCCACCTCTCCTTCTAACTTCTCTGACCCTCCCCCCAATTCAGAGCAGGGGAGTCCCTTACGGAAGAGTGGAACATTCATCCAGTGACTCAGGGGAGATTTTCAGTTTCTGTTCGTTATATGGGGGCGAGAAAAGAGGAGGCCACAAGGGGCATCCCCCTGCAACTTGTGCCCAGTGGCCTGGCATCATGAGGCGGACTTGCCCAGTCTTTGCCCAGCTAGCCTTCCCTTCCTGTCCTTTCCCACGTGGGGCTGACCTGTGATGACTGCCAAAGTGACAGTGGCACTGAGCTGCTGCCCCTGCAGGTGGACGCCGCAGGTGTAGGTCCCAGCCTGGGCCTGGCCCACAGCCTCTAGTAGAAGGGTAAAGTTGCCATGGTCTCCAGCCACCAGGAGGTTGGGGCCTCCCCCAGGAGGGGCCCATGTGGCAGTGAGGGAAGACTGGGTCTCCACACCGGGAGGCAGGTGGCAAGGCAGCTCCACCCTAGAACCAGCTCCAGCATATACTGTCAGAGGGACTGGGGGCTCCAGGCCTGCAAAGAAAAGGGAACCCCAAGTTACAAAGGGGCTGGAGCGCTAGGCCTGCAGGAAAGGGAGGAGGAAGGGTGAAGGAGGTGGTCCAGCTCTGAAGAGTGCTAAGGAGCAGAATAAGGTGGGTGAACTGCGGATGCTCAGAACCCCTGAATGTGCGTGGGCCAACAGGAGACCAAAGGGTGGCAAGTGAGGCTGGATGACCGAGGGAAAAGCTAGAAGGGAAAAGCCGCTGAAAGGCTGCAAAGAGAAAGAGAAAGGAGTGGGACAGTGAGGCCCAGAGCAATCACAGGTGCCATCAGCTTGGTTTGGGGGCTCATAAGTCTTGGGGAGGTGACGGGGGGAAGGGGGGGCAGGAAGGGATTGTGGTCAAGTGTGAACACAGACTGGAGGAGTTACCCAGAACAGTGAGGCTGTACGTGGTGGAGACATTGAAGCCATCTCTGTAGGTGAGGGTGCAGCCCCAGGTCCCAGAGTCCAAGGGGCTGACATGGGGCAGGAAGAGGAAATTTCCAGCTAAGAGGTGATGGGGGGACTCCTGAACGGGGACTCTGCCTGGGTCCCGGAACCAGTGCACGGAGGCCGGGAGATCAGGGCGGCTGAAGGAACAGTTCAAAATGACGGAACTGGAGGTCCACAGAGACCCGAGGGGGCTGGCAGTCACTGCGCAAGGACAGAGAAGGTTGATCAGGCCCACTGTCCCAACACATCAGGCCAACTAAGCTGGAAGCTCCTGGAAACAGGCACCTGGCTGTAGGTCTCTTTGTCTTCTTTCTCCCAACCCTCCTCCCACCCACCCAGCCCAGGGCCTGGCCCCTGGAGGTGCTTAAAATGCATACACAGGAGTCCCCTGCCTACTTCCCCTGCCCCCTGCCTCCAGTTCACTGGGCTTGGTCTACGCTTCGGCTTCTCCAGGCCTTGCTTGAGGATCCCCACTAAGCCCACCCCGAGCTACAGACTACAGACGTCTCAACGGAGTCACTCCAGCCCCGCGCTCCCCCCTCGAAGGGGTGCATCCCCTCCTCCACCCTGGCACTCCCGCTGTGGGTCGGGGAAGGGGAGCTCAAGGGGTGATACGATCTCTCCACCGGGCCCTCCCTACACACACGTGCTTCTCCGGGGGGCACCTTCCACCCCGCAGGCAGGCTCGCCGGCCCCTTGCGCCCCTCTGCTCGGGGCTCTCCGGCAGGGCCTGGGGCGCATCCTTAGAAGCACAGCCAGCCTCTGCGCAGCCCTTCCTGCCTCCGGGGCGGCGGGATATGGGGCGCCCTCCTCCTAGCCCCGTTCCCCCCTCCGTCCCCCCCCCGCCACACCTACCCGCCGCCTGGCCCACGCGCAGACGGAGGCGGCAGGCGAGAGCGCGGTCCCCGAGGCGCACAGCGGCGTGGTACTCGCCGGCGTCGGCGCGTCGGGCCGGGCGCAGCCACAGCGAGAAGTCCCCGCGCTGGAGGCCGCGCTCATCCAACTGCACGCGGGGCTGCAGGGGCGGCCTCCCGACGCGCAGGCCTCCGGGAGCCAGCCTAAGCACCGTGTAGCGGCGGGGCCCCGGGCCCCGGCGGGAGGGCGCCGCGGGCTCACTGGGCGGGAGAGAGATGGGACTGAGAAATCCGAGGGGAGGAAACCCCGGGGAAGAGGCCGTCCAACCACACTTTGAGGATGAGGAAGCCCACCCAAAGGGAAGATCTCTGGACTGCTAACCGTCCCGTCCCCCGCTCCGGTTGGCCAGCACCATCCACTACCGGAGAGAGGCAGGCGTGCTGGGGGACGCAGGTGTGAGGGGGGGTGGATCTGGGAGTCTTGTTGCTGCAGTTTGGGGTGCATACCTGTCTGGTAGATGCTGCCAAGTGACCTGTCTTGTTCGCAGAAGGCTGAGATCCTGGAGGGGGATTGTGGGGCTGCAGGGGAGCTGGGCAGGAGCCCCCTCCTGGGCCCACACCACTGGGACCTCTGCCCCAGGGTCTGGAGCCTCCACTGGGGAGGAAAAGAGAGGCCAAGGGGAGGGGCCATGAGCCAAAAGACTTCAAAGCAGAGAAGGAGCCTCAGTGTTTTCTGAGGGAGACACAGGGCTGAGGGAGACCTTGGGTTTCTGCCCCTTCCCTCCCAAGGGGGACACCTAAGAGAGGCTTTGGGGGGCTGAAGGACTGCCCCAAGAAAGGCGTTAGAAGAATCCACCCAATCTAAGGGCCTTGGCATCTGTGTGGTGGAGAAATCCCTCCTCATCCCCTGCTGTGGGTCTGGAGGTCAACCCTCCCAGAGGGTGGTCCCCACCTTACCTGCAGCTGCCCACAGCAGTTGCAGAAGCAGCCAGACCGGGAACCGAGCCTCCCGCATCTCCTCTGAGCCCTGGGCCACACAGCCCTCCAAAGGGAAGAGGTCAGAAAGTGGGGAAGGACTGATGTTCAAAAGAGGGGTTCTGCAAAGAGGGTGTTGGAGAAAGAATCTAGAAAAAGAGGAATGGAGGCCTGGAGAGAGATGGAGGAACCAACGACCAGGGGCTGGAATCTAGAGGAAAGCCCGGCAGATCGGGCAGCCGGAGGGTGCGGTCAGGGATGGGGTGGGGGTCCCGGGGGACGGGGCAGGGCGCTGGCAGAGAGCAGAGTGGAGGTAAGGTGGCTGTCTTGAGCTAGAGGCCCTTCTGCTGCTCCCAGGGCCCTGGCCCCTGTCCTTCTGTCTTCCCTCCACCTTTCGCACTTCCCCTCCCCGTTGCCCCCCCCCCAGCACCCCAGGGCTCACGGTTTCGCTTCGCAGTGGAAAGTCTGAGGGGGCTGATTCCCAGCAGCATTACCTCCACCCCTGTGGTGGCGCTCCCCTTGTTTATTTCCTCAGTCCTGGGTGTCCCCACCGCCCTCTCCACTCCTCCCCCACCCTCCTGACTGTTCTCTTTCCTGAGGAACTTCTGCCCGTCTCTTCTGCCTTGAACTACCCACTTGCCCATCTCTGAGCTGCCTCCCCAGGCCCCAGTCATACTTTCTTGGCAAGTTCTTTCCTTGGTACTCATCCCCTCCCTTATTCCCTTACCTTCCCAGAATTTCATTACCCTCGTCTACCTGTCTCCCCACCCATCCAATGACTCCTAGAAGCTCTCCTGTACCCTAAGAGATGGTAGGTCTGAAGAGGGGAACCCCACACACAGGGAGAAGAATCTCTACACTGTGTTGTGCCTTCATTATGTGCTGGGCATTGTAGTGGGCACTTTGTGTACAGTAACTCATGAAATCTACTATTATCCTCCATTGTACACATGAGGAAACTGAGGCAGGCTCAGAGATCGAAGGTCAGGTAGGGAGTGTGAAGACAAAAGCTGTATGTGTGTGTGTGTGTGTGTGTGTGTGTGTGTGACCCTGACCCCGGGTGAGTTACAGGTGTCTCCGCATCTTTGGGGATGAACGGTATCAATGAATTACACGCACCCCACTACAGCTCAGACCTCTGTGTAATCAGCAGGCTCTCCCAATCCAGAGGCTCTGAACTAAGAGAGGGCAAGGGTGATAGGGAAAAATGCAGACATCTGGCAGCAGGGATCCTGCCTCGGGAAAACCTGAGGCAGAACTAGGGAAGGAAGCCTGAGAAGGCCAGAGGGGAACTCCTCCCCACGCCACCCAGCCTGCGGAGCCAGAACTTGCAGCAGGCCTGGAACCGCAAGAGGTCCTGGAGTTCTCCCTGCTTGACCAGGAAGGAGCTCACTGCTCAGTGCCAGGCAACTCTCACTCCATCCAAAGAGCCTGAGACCCAGGTCTCCTGCCCTCTCCCACTTCAGGGGCGGGACTTCCTGTTTCTGAGGCTGTTTCTTTGCCTGGTTCAGCACAATAGGGCTGGTAGCTTTCCACTGGGCTCAGCAGTGTCTAGCCCGGTGTGGGTTAGCAAGGAAGGGTGTGTGTATGGCTGGGAGGAACATCCCCAAGAATCCAAAACCAGGACGCGAGTCAGCTCTCAAAGACACCGCCCCCCACCCCCCCACCCCGTCCACCCGGAGCGCTGCTGCTCTTGTCTTCTCCCGGGGTGGGTGGTAGGAGGGTGCCGCCGGCAGATTTTTTGTAGAGGGGAGGGGTCCTGACAGAATGTGCCATTGGCCACCCTCCTCCCTCTGCCCGGGAAAGCAGGAGACAGGTTAAAAACAGAAGCGCGACCGTTTCTTTATTAAATTATACAAAAAGGGGAGGGGAGGGGGGCAGCTGTGGGGCTCGGCCCCAACCCTGTTCCCACCCCGGCCTGGCGCTGTCTGAGAGAAGGGGATCTGAGGGAGACCTAGGGATCAGGCAGGGTAGGGATGGGCGGGATGTGAGGCTGGGATGCAGAGGTTAGGAAGGAGAGGCTTCCAGAGGAGGGTGGGGTTGGCTGCGGGGGTGGAGGAAGAGAGGAGGGAGAGGGCGGGGCCACTGGGGACCAGCTGGGGAGCTCAGATGGAGCAGGTCAGGAGGTGGAAGATGGCAGTGAGGATGGAGGGGGCAGTGTGTGGAGGGGCGGCTTGAGAAGGCTGGGGAGAGAGAGGGCGGCAGCTCTGGCGCGGGGCCCAGAGCAGGGAGCCAGGTGAAGAGCAGCTGTGCTCGGCTGCCCCTACCCTCACCTCCAGGCCCCCGAGGGGCCTCCCACCCCCAGCCCACTGGCGGCGGGGGGCTCATGCCGACGCCCCGTTCTCTGTCTTCTGCCGCTTGGGATCCGCTTCCTCCTGTGGAGAGGGAA
>NW_006797390.1:3339056-3342052 GCF_000442215.2 Lipotes vexillifer
GGGACTGACAGCTCGGGGGGGGGGCGGGGGGGGGAGAACAAAGAGGGCTGGCTTGGGCCTGGGAGTGGAAGTCTGCATGCCTTTACTGCTGGATCTGGGAGTCTTGTTGCTGCAGTTTGGGGTGCATACCTGTCTGGTAGATGCTGCCAAGTGACCTGTCTTGTTCGCAGAAGGCTGAGATCCTGGAGGGGGATTGTGGGGCTGCAGGGGAGCTGGGCAGGAGCCCCCTCCTGGGCCCACACCACTGGGACCTCTGCCCCAGGGTCTGGAGCCTCCACTGGGGAGGAAAAGAGAGGCCAAGGGGAGGGGCCATGAGCCAAAAGACTTCAAAGCAGAGAAGGAGCCTCAGTGTTTTCTGAGGGAGACACAGGGCTGAGGGAGACCTTGGGTTTCTGCCCCTTCCCTCCCAAGGGGGACACCTAAGAGAGGCTTTGGGGGGCTGAAGGACTGCCCCAAGAAAGGCGTTAGAAGAATCCACCCAATCTAAGGGCCTTGGCATCTGTGTGGTGGAGAAATCCCTCCTCATCCCCTGCTGTGGGTCTGGAGGTCAACCCTCCCAGAGGGTGGTCCCCACCTTACCTGCAGCTGCCCACAGCAGTTGCAGAAGCAGCCAGACCGGGAACCGAGCCTCCCGCATCTCCTCTGAGCCCTGGGCCACACAGCCCTCCAAAGGGAAGAGGTCAGAAAGTGGGGAAGGACTGATGTTCAAAAGAGGGGTTCTGCAAAGAGGGTGTTGGAGAAAGAATCTAGAAAAAGAGGAATGGAGGCCTGGAGAGAGATGGAGGAACCAACGACCAGGGGCTGGAATCTAGAGGAAAGCCCGGCAGATCGGGCAGCCGGAGGGTGCGGTCAGGGATGGGGTGGGGGTCCCGGGGGACGGGGCAGGGCGCTGGCAGAGAGCAGAGTGGAGGTAAGGTGGCTGTCTTGAGCTAGAGGCCCTTCTGCTGCTCCCAGGGCCCTGGCCCCTGTCCTTCTGTCTTCCCTCCACCTTTCGCACTTCCCCTCCCCGTTGCCCCCCCCCCAGCACCCCAGGGCTCACGGTTTCGCTTCGCAGTGGAAAGTCTGAGGGGGCTGATTCCCAGCAGCATTACCTCCACCCCTGTGGTGGCGCTCCCCTTGTTTATTTCCTCAGTCCTGGGTGTCCCCACCGCCCTCTCCACTCCTCCCCCACCCTCCTGACTGTTCTCTTTCCTGAGGAACTTCTGCCCGTCTCTTCTGCCTTGAACTACCCACTTGCCCATCTCTGAGCTGCCTCCCCAGGCCCCAGTCATACTTTCTTGGCAAGTTCTTTCCTTGGTACTCATCCCCTCCCTTATTCCCTTACCTTCCCAGAATTTCATTACCCTCGTCTACCTGTCTCCCCACCCATCCAATGACTCCTAGAAGCTCTCCTGTACCCTAAGAGATGGTAGGTCTGAAGAGGGGAACCCCACACACAGGGAGAAGAATCTCTACACTGTGTTGTGCCTTCATTATGTGCTGGGCATTGTAGTGGGCACTTTGTGTACAGTAACTCATGAAATCTACTATTATCCTCCATTGTACACATGAGGAAACTGAGGCAGGCTCAGAGATCGAAGGTCAGGTAGGGAGTGTGAAGACAAAAGCTGTATGTGTGTGTGTGTGTGTGTGTGTGTGTGTGTGTGTGTGTGTGACCCTGACCCCGGGTGAGTTACAGGTGTCTCCGCATCTTTGGGGATGAACGGTATCAATGAATTACACGCACCCCACTACAGCTCAGACCTCTGTGTAATCAGCAGGCTCTCCCAATCCAGAGGCTCTGAACTAAGAGAGGGCAAGGGTGATAGGGAAAAATGCAGACATCTGGCAGCAGGGATCCTGCCTCGGGAAAACCTGAGGCAGAACTAGGGAAGGAAGCCTGAGAAGGCCAGAGGGGAACTCCTCCCCACGCCACCCAGCCTGCGGAGCCAGAACTTGCAGCAGGCCTGGAACCGCAAGAGGTCCTGGAGTTCTCCCTGCTTGACCAGGAAGGAGCTCACTGCTCAGTGCCAGGCAACTCTCACTCCATCCAAAGAGCCTGAGACCCAGGTCTCCTGCCCTCTCCCACTTCAGGGGCGGGACTTCCTGTTTCTGAGGCTGTTTCTTTGCCTGGTTCAGCACAATAGGGCTGGTAGCTTTCCACTGGGCTCAGCAGTGTCTAGCCCGGTGTGGGTTAGCAAGGAAGGGTGTGTGTATGGCTGGGAGGAACATCCCCAAGAATCCAAAACCAGGACGCGAGTCAGCTCTCAAAGACACCGCCCCCCACCCCCCCACCCCGTCCACCCGGAGCGCTGCTGCTCTTGTCTTCTCCCGGGGTGGGTGGTAGGAGGGTGCCGCCGGCAGATTTTTTGTAGAGGGGAGGGGTCCTGACAGAATGTGCCATTGGCCACCCTCCTCCCTCTGCCCGGGAAAGCAGGAGACAGGTTAAAAACAGAAGCGCGACCGTTTCTTTATTAAATTATACAAAAAGGGGAGGGGAGGGGGGCAGCTGTGGGGCTCGGCCCCAACCCTGTTCCCACCCCGGCCTGGCGCTGTCTGAGAGAAGGGGATCTGAGGGAGACCTAGGGATCAGGCAGGGTAGGGATGGGCGGGATGTGAGGCTGGGATGCAGAGGTTAGGAAGGAGAGGCTTCCAGAGGAGGGTGGGGTTGGCTGCGGGGGTGGAGGAAGAGAGGAGGGAGAGGGCGGGGCCACTGGGGACCAGCTGGGGAGCTCAGATGGAGCAGGTCAGGAGGTGGAAGATGGCAGTGAGGATGGAGGGGGCAGTGTGTGGAGGGGCGGCTTGAGAAGGCTGGGGAGAGAGAGGGCGGCAGCTCTGGCGCGGGGCCCAGAGCAGGGAGCCAGGTGAAGAGCAGCTGTGCTCGGCTGCCCCTACCCTCACCTCCAGGCCCCCGAGGGGCCTCCCACCCCCAGCCCACTGGCGGCGGGGGGCTCATGCCGACGCCCCGTTCTCTGTCTTCTGCCGCTTGGGATCCGCTTCCTCCTGTGGAGAGGGAA
>NW_006797390.1:3342062-3347658 GCF_000442215.2 Lipotes vexillifer
GGAAAGAGCTGCGGTAGCCGTCAGCCGGGGGAGGGGCCGCCCTCTGTGCGGCTCCGGCTCCAGCCCGCCCCCTGCACCACCGGGATCTAGGTCCAGATCCAAAGGGCGGCCGGCCCTGCTGCGCCCCTGGCAGCCCCTCAGCCCACAGCGCGGCCCGAACCTCCTCTTCGGCAGCTGCTCTCTTCAGCGCGGGCCCTGCGTCCTCGTCTTCATCTTCTTCCTCATCTGAGGGGCCAGAAATGGGTCACTGGGCAGCAGAGACGCCCCGTGGCGGCCCTCAGCCCCGCTCCAGCTCTCCAACCCAGCCTGACGGCCCCCCAGCCCCGCCTTCCCTGCCCCCCACCTTCCTCGTCTCCCTCCTCCTCCTCCTCGCCGTCCTCGGCCGCCTCTTCCTCCTCCTCAGCTCCGTTCTCCTCGTCCTGCGGGCCGGAGAGGGACGTGTCAGGACGGCCCTGCGCCTCCAGCCACCGTCCCCGCCAAGGGTAAAGGGGCCTGAGGCCGGGGCGGCGAGGGGGGGAGGGGTCGGGGAAAAGCGGGCCCCCAGGAAGGGAGCTGGGGGCCGGCGGGCAGGTGGCGCCTCCGCACCTCCGCCACTTCTTTCTTTCGCTCTTTCCGGCTCGCCTTCTCCTCCCCCTTCTCTTTCTTCTCCTTCAGGTCCTGCAAGAGAGAGAGAGACAGAGACAGGTCACCTTCCTCTCACCACGAGCGATCTGCAGCCCTCGAGTCCCTCCAGGCCCCGTTCTCCGTCTGCAGTGACTTTAGAGGAGTGGGAGATGGAGAAAGTGGGCGGCGCGGCTGAGAGACTGAACAGAGGTCCCAGGGTCCTCACAGCCACAGAGGGGCTGAGACCAGACACCTGGCCCAAGACTCGAGGGAGGAGATAAGTGATGAAGCCCGGGAAGAGGCAGCCAAGGTACGCGCTCATCACCCCCACCAAGTTCTGCCCGACCTCGCCGGCTGAAGAGTTCAGCTCAGCAAAGCAAATCCCCTCCGTCTGCTCGCAGCCCTGACGCCCCACCCCCTCTGGAGGTCCCTCCTTCGCCTGCCCCCTCCCTCTGGCGGCCCTGCTCTGCCTTTTGTCTACCTCTGGGGCCTTTTCCTGAGTACTGTCTCCTGGGCATCCCTCCCAGCTTCCCTCTCAGCTGCAAAAGCCTTTGTTTCTGCCTTTGTGCCCCCCTAATCCTCAGGCTCGTACCTGGCCCAACGCTACAGGAATAGGAAGAGCCCCTTTAGCACGACTCCCGGTGCCCCCTCTCACTTCTGCCCACTCCTGCCCCCAGGCAGTGCAGGTGGCTTCCTCCTCCGGACCACCCATGGTGCGTGCACAGGCACGGTGTGGGCCCTGGTGTGGTGTGTGCACTGGCGTGGCAGAAGGGTAGGAGTCACCGTTGCCAGGGGGGATGTAGGGGAAGCAGGATAAGGGAAACGTGGAAGGGAAAGACTCTGGGACCTGGTAGACTAAGAGACAGACGAGGTCTGTGTGGGCGGGATGGGAAAGTAGAGGGGAAGGTCCCTGTGTAGAGTCCCCTCCCTCCACACGGCCCCTCTCTCCTTCCCAAGACCCCAGCAGGCACACCTTTGATGTCTTGTCCTGATGTGATGGGGCCCAGGGAGGTGCTCACAAGAGTCCCCTCTCTCGGGACACCACACCGGCCCTTCCAATTGAGATTCCAGTCCTCTCTCTACCCCACCCCTTGGCAGGCACTGTGGTGTCTCTGTGTGATCGGATCGGATCTGGTGTTGGTGTGCAACTCTGTGTATCCGATTCCACGGGGATGGAAGTTTTCTGGGTGAGTAGATCACCCTGGGAGGGTGTGTCCTTTCTGGAACAGGGTTGGGACAGGAGAGAGGTTTGGTGCTGGGTGGTTGGCCTGGAGGGACGCTCAATTCCCTTCTCCCTTTATGGGAAGCGCAAAACGCTTGCCCTTCTCACTCCAGCTAGTGGCACTTCATGCCACTTCGCTGTCCTCATTTCTCTGCCACATGGTCGGTATGGCATTTCTACTACCTGGTGGGCTTTCCCCTACATCCTGGGCCTGGAGAGCCAGGGGATCGTCAGCGTCTCTCTGGGGGCCCCAGCACCAGGTCTGCACGGCCCTGGCCTGAGTTTCTCATCAGGGCTGATGGAGGAAAGGAGAGTGAGTGCCAGGGAGGGAGGGAGTCTACCACAGGCCAAAGTCCAAGGGGCCGGGCCCTCTCCTGCCCTGTCTGGCCCTGTCCTTCTGGTCACTGTCCTTCCATGATCCCTTTTCCAGGAGGGTATGTGACCTAGGTCTTGTGCTAGGCAGCTCTCTGGCCTCATTTACTCAACACGGGCACACACACTGACACAGGCTGACACTGATTCACACACAGCTACAGAGGGGCGCCCACGCGATCCGGAGACACATGGCCCGGTGTTTGGGCATTCTGGCACACACTCTTGAGACAGCACAAGAGCACAGTGGAGCGACTCGGCACTCACAAAGCAGCCACACGGTTCCAGAACAGCTACGTCTCCACACGCACACATGTAACTGACACGGGCAGTCCCACACACTCGCTGGATTTCAGACATACAAAGACACCTACTCAGTGAAGTCACATGCCACCGCACAGCCCACCGGAGGGCCGCTCAGCACACCTTGTCAGATCTCACACGGAGCCCCTGTCTCCCACTGACTCGAATCCCATTGGTTCCCCCTTTCACTTCACCGGCCTCCAGGAGACCTCTGTGACCTCCTCAGCAATCACCCCCCAGCCAAGGTCGGGCTCCCAGCCCCCAAACCCTGGCCGAATTAATTTCCCCAAGCGACACTCAGCAGGTTCCCTAGGGAAATTAGAGAAAGGCTGGAAGAGAGGCAAGGCCGAAGGGATGGGGCCAGGGAGGGAGCTGACGGGAGCAAGGGCGGCGCGATGCAATGCCATGCAATGCTGGGCCCCAGCTTTTTCGAAAGCTGTTCCTGGCCCCCTTCTGGTTTTTAGGAATTCAAGATTCTTTAAGCGTGGGGGGAGACGCTGGAGGAGGGCTATGCAGACTAAGAGGGCTGAAGGCCAGTGGACGAAGGAGTGGATTCAGATGGAAGGAAAGGAGGGAAGGAGAAAATAGACAGAGGCAGTAGCTGTCGGAGGAGAGAAGCAAGAGTCGGTTGGGCCGCGAGGGGAGGGGCCGAGAGGAGCAGCCTCCCTGGAGAGTCGTGTTTACACCGGAGGCTCTCAAACCGCTTAGCGGAGGAAAGGTGAGGTCAGACTGGAAGGGAAGACAGGGGACGGGGCGCCGGAGAGGGGCGCGGGGGAGGGGGCAGGGTAGATGAGACGCGCAGAGCTCCGACGGTCACCGGCCGGGGTGGAGGCGCGCGAGCCGGGGCCGGAGAGGGGTGGGGACGGCGCGGGGCCGGAGCGGCCAGGCCGGGAGCCGGCCGCACGGCGCTCGGGAAGCTAGAGGGCGCTGGCGCGAGCCGCGCGGAGCGGGGCAGGCAGCGCCAGGCTGGGGCGCGGGGGGAGGGCGGAGCGGGGTCCGCCGGGACCCCGCACCCGGGCAAGCAGCTTGCGGCCGTCGGGGGCGGCCTGGGGAGCACGACTGCGCGGAGCCCGGGGGGCGTGCGGGGGCCGGGCCGCCGCCGGCCCCGCCCGTACCTTGGCGCTCAACTCGGCCGCTGCCTCCACGCTCTTCTCCGACATGGTGCCGGGGCCGGGGCCGGGGCTGGCGGGGAGTCGGGGTCCCGGGGCCGGGACGGAAGGGCCCTGGACGGCGGAGGGTGGCCGCGGCCGGAACCTGGCGCGGTGGCGGCGGCGGCGGCGACAGCGGCAGCGGCGGCCGCTCAGCAAGCTGGGGCTCAGGAAGAGGCGGCAGAGGCGCGCGGGGTGGGGCGGGGGTGGGTCTGGAGCGGAGACCCGCAGGGCTGCGGCCGTCCGGAGGGCGGGCGGAAGGGCGGTGCGGGCGGTGGCCGGCGCGCTCCGGCCGCGGTCGCTCGGTCCTCGGCTCGCCGCCCCCGCACCCGCAGAGCTGCCGCCGACCAGCCGCTGCCGCCCCCGGCAGGGAACCCGCTTATAAAGCGGCGCTGCCCGACGGGAGGGGCTTCCCAGGGGTGGGGCAGGCGGGAGCCGGGAGGAGAAGAGAGGGGAGGAGGATGAAAGCGGAGGTTGGAGAGGTGGGGATAGGAGGATGAAAGCGAGGGGAGGGAGCGCGCGAGAGGCGGGAGGGAGGACTACACCAGGAGGGGGAAATGGAGAGACTACGGTCGCGGCGAAAGGAGTGGGGCGTGGAGGTGGGAAGGGGTGGGGTTCCTGCGGGGAGGTACCTCTCCGAATCCCGACCTACTGCCGGCGAATGTGGAGTGTGTCTTTTGGGGGCGGGCTGGAGGGATGGCCTGGATCCTACAGACACCCCACCAATAGCCTCGAGATCTCTGCCAAGGGGGTGGGGGGGGAAGCAGATGGAAAGGCCGGGCAGGTATTAGAGAAACCAAAAGCTTGAAGAGGAGGAAGAGGGCGGGAGCCAGTTCCACATCTCGCTGGATTTCCCCGCTCCTGAGGCAGCTACGTTCCCTGGGTGGCCTTGGGAGGGCTTGAGAGAGCAGAAAGGGCCGCCCACCCTCCGTCCAGCCCTAGGCTGACTTTTGTGACCCCTGCTGGGTTCCTCCCTTCCGGGCTCTCGCTTGTGATCTGAGGGGAGTCAGAGGCCCTCCAATCTCCTTTCCCCTTTTCCATCTTGGACCTTTCTTCTTTGCCCATCCCACCTCACTTTTCTTTACCTGGTCCTTCTATCTTCATCCCTCCTCATCCATTTCTGCCTCACATTTCTCTTCTCCTGTCGCCCTTTCCCCACTTCTCACTTGCCCTCTTCTACCTTCCATCTCTGCCTTCCCTTTCTCTCCAGACAACACTGTTCTTGTCTCATCTGAGTCACCCGACCCTATATCCTTAGCTGATTTTCCTCAACTCCTCATGTCCTTATTTCCCACATTTTCCCTCTCTTGGTCTTTCTCTTTCCTCTGCTGCCATCTTCCCCAGCCTTTCTGGATGGTATCTGCTTCCTTTGCAGGGGGTTCCAGCCCGCACTGTTCCACACACCCTCAGCTCCTCCCCTTCAGTCTCAGTATCTTTGGGTCATTTTGAGAAGCTTGGGGTTTCAGGAGGGGACAGGAGGCCTGGGGTGTGTAGCAAAGGTCAGGAAGGTGGATGGGATGGAAGGCTAGGGTTTGGAAAAAGATATCTTTGGTGTATGTGCACTCCTGTATTTGTCTATCATTAGTCTTCATCTTTTTATCATTTTCATTTTCTTAATAAAAAAAGACATAACTGACCAATCATCACCATTTAGTCTTTGAGTGCTTGAATACCCCATCTTTTGGTCCCTTGGTGTCCACACCTCCTAATTTCTCTTTCGACTCTTCTGTCAGTTTCTCAGTCTCTCAGTCTCTGTCTCCTCAGAAATCTTGGAGCCCCACCCAGATTTCTCCTTGCCGACTTCTGTCCATCTTTCTCTGAGATCTTTCCATCTCTGTCTCTGTTTCTCTTGACATACTCGCTGATGTCTTTAGCGATCTCTGACCCTCTCTATCTCTGTACTCTGTTGCTTCATTTATCTCCCTCTCCCCCCTCCTCCCCCCCGCCC
>NW_006797390.1:3347678-3366041 GCF_000442215.2 Lipotes vexillifer
TTGTTTGTTGGAAGATTTTTAATCACAGTCTCAAATTCAGTGCTTGTGATCCGCCCAGTCTCCCTGTCTCGCTCCCTCCCCGTCAGTCTCTTTCCTCTCCCTCCCACCCTCCTTTCCTCTTCCCCCCTTCTCCACCTAGCAGCCCCGCCTGCTGTCTCGGACACCCTGCTGGGCTCTTACCCTGTTGCCCTGGTAACCGCCCCCCACTCCGGTCATCTCCACTCCCCTCCCCCCTCCAATCACCGCCACCAACAACCTCCATCCACCTTCCTCCTATTTTTCCTGAGAGCCAATAGAAACTCTGTTGCCAGGTGGAATGCTCATTTGAATCAGCCAATCCAGGAGCCTAACTGCTTGCCCTGCCTTATATGGGGATTTGAGGAGGGCCACTCCCCCCATTCCAGCCCCACAGGGGACCAGCCCCTCCACTGTCCTTTATCCCCGCCCTGGAGAGAGCCTAGGACCCTCCCTCTCACCCTTTTATAAGGGTCTGTCTTCCCATTACCCTAACTGGGACCACCGGGGTTAGTGTGGGCTGTGGGTTGGACTGTGGGCTGGGCCTGAGGGCCGGGGGTGGGAATGAGGTGTGATTAGGGAAGGGGAGGCGGAGGGAGCCGGGAATTTTGCCCAGGGAGGGGTGTCTGGGAGCGGAGGCAGCTGCAGTGGAAAATTCCAGGGAGATGGAGAGGCAGAGAATGGGAATCCTGCCCCAAGGCCCAAGGGAGAGCCTTGAGAATCTAAGAGTTTGGACACTAGGGTCCACAGGGACCAAAGGAAAAAGTGGGAAGCAGGAGGCCTGGATCTAATTCCTTTCTGCATGGGAGAAGCACCCCTTAGTCCTCGCTCTCTGGTTGGACAACACATGTCTCCTGAAGTCTTGGCTTCCTAAGAAGAAAGCTACACACTTCGGATGAATTTGGAATGAGTGGGATGCTGAAAGCCCACCCCCTATTCCTTGGGGTTGGTCTCTGGGCCTCTGGGGCCAAGAGTGTTAAATGATGCCAGCCTGTGTTTACTACTTTCCAAAGAATGATTTCTGAGGCCTTGTGGAAGCTTGCCTATTCCTAGAGTTCTTTTAGTTCACAATTCAACGGAGGATTTTCCACTGGTTGAATGGGGAAACCTGTGCCTTCTTACACATTTTCTCGAGGTGGGAAAAGGAAGGCCAGGTGAGAATAGGGGAGGCCCGAGCCCTCTGGAAACTATGACTTCTGACGTCCCAGCAATTCCCTCACTACTCTGTAGAAAGTGTTCAACTCTATAACTATTTCCATCTCATTCTTAAGTGAATTCTTCCCCCTCTTCAGCTTCCTGGGTTTTTTCAGTTTGCCTCTTTATCTGATAGGTTAAGTGCTAAGGAAGGCGTTGTTAGCTATCATTCAAGGATGGGAGGACAGAAACCTGAAAGTTGGGCCTCTCCACTCCTCACTATACTCTTCATCCCGTTCCACTCCCAATGACCTCGTTTGCTATTCCTCATTTTTCCTTTGCTTTAAAAAAAAAAATCCTTTCAAAACTCAAGACAGTAGACAGTTGAGAGGAGATGGATTCCTAGATTTAGTTAGGCTGGACTCTGTCCAACAAAATTTTCTGTGATGACGGGAATGTTCTATATCTGCAGTTTCCAATACAGTGGCCACAAGCCACGTGTAGTCACTGAATACTTGAAATGCGGCTAGTGCAACTGAGGAACTGCGTTTTTTACTTTAATTTTAATTAAATTTATTTATTTATTTATTTATTGGCTGCATTGGGTCTTCGTTGCTGGGCGCGGGCTACTCTTCCTTACGGTGTGTGGGCTTCTTATTGCGGTGGCTTCTCTTGTTGTAGAGCATGGGCTCTAGGCGCGCGGGCTTCAGTAGTTGTGGCGCATGGGCTCAGTAGCTCGCGGCATGTGGGATCTTCCAGGACCAGGGATCAAACCCGTGTCCCCTGCATTGGCAGGTGGATTCTGTGCCACCTGCGTCACCAGGGAAGTCCCTTATTTATTTATTTTAAATAGAAGTCTACCTCATTCTTTTTTATTTTATTTTATTTTATTTTTTCTGTCATGCTGCATGGCCTGTGGGATCTTAATTCCCTGACCAGGGATTGAGCCCAGGCCACAGCAGTGAGAACGCTGAGTCCTAACCACTGGACTCGCAGGGAATTCCCAATTTTAATTCAATTTAAATAGCCCTAGTGGCTACCATATTGGACAGCACCACTTCAGACCTTGGCCCTAAACTGCCTTTTCTTTTTCTATCTCATTTCTTGTCTCCATCCCCAGTGTTCTGTACATGGAAAGTCAAAAGCAATTCTGGCTGCCGTGTTGGAAGGTCACCTGGGCCACTGTTGTCATGTACTTTACCACAGGTGCATGATTGCTCAGGATTTCCACATTTTCACAGATGAAACAGACAATGTGGCTGACCCAGAGTAGAGGAAAGTGAAAGTGAAAAGGCTAGGGGAGATGGTACCAGGAGTGACAGCTAGAGGCTTATTCTGCCCAGAAGGTAAAAGGCCGAGGGAGGACTTAATAATCTGGAGGAGGTTATTCAGTCAACGGTGCCAACTGAACCCACGCAGGTGGCTCAGGTCTCAGGGGTCCTGTTCTCACTCAGTCTCCCTAAGCGACTCCATTACGCATCTCCAATGGTGCAAGTCCCACTGCCAACGCATACCTCAAAGGCTGATGACTCTCAAACCCATATCTCCAGCGCCAGCTTCTCTCCTGAGTGCGAGTCATGACTCCAATTCCCTTCTGTCTTCTCTCCCTGGATCCTCCACAGCGCCTCAACCCCATGCCTTCCAACTGCAACTCCCCCATTTTTCTATTTCAGTTAAAGATCCCATCCCCCACCCATTTATTCATGCCAAGGGGTCATCCGAGACGAGACGCCGCCTCTTCCTTTCTTCCCTAGATCCTTCACATTTCACTTTCTAAAGGTTCCTTGAGCACCTCCTCTTCTCTCCAAGCCCAGTCCTGCCCCTGCTCCAAGGGTCAACATCACTCACTGACTTTAAGCTTAATTAATTTGGGTTTTCAATCATGATTTAAGAGTTTTTGTATCTTCAGCACCTACCGCTGTACCTGGCATATTGTAGAAGGTCAGAAATGTTTGCTGAAATGCATAAACTGCCTTTCCACCTAAAATCCCACCTTCCGCTTGAAATGCTCTCCGGGCTGCCCTACCCCAGCCCCCGAGCCACTCACTCCCTCTTCTGAACCACTTTTGCCCTTTTAATATACATCTTCCTATGGCGGCCTTCATCCCAGGATTATCATGGATTCCGTGTTGGCAACCCTCACTGGACTGTGAACCCTGTTGGGCAGAGACCATGTCTTACTTGTCTTTTCATCTCCAGCACCTTGCACTGTGCCTGGCGTACAGTAGGAGCTCCATAAATGTTTATCGACGGGAACTACCACACAGGCAGCGCAAACTTCAATCCTTAAAGCCCACGTTAATCACGAGACATGCTGCCTCCTTGCGGATGCCTTCTTGAAATCAGATCAACAGACAACAGGAAGTCCTTAAGACTTAAAACTCCACTGCTAATGCCAACCATTAACATTAGCATACCTGTCCAAGGTAGTTTAACATCTAATATCTTATGGTCGAACTAGGCATGGGATTCACGTATTCCTGTTGTCCTCCTCCTGCTTTGGGTGGCTAGCTTCTAAAGGGAAGACTGTCCACTCAGTTATCCGGTGTAGCCTTGTGGTTAGGATCACAATTTCAGCCAGACACAATTTCCATATGTTCTCAAGCTAATCCTATATGCACACAGTACAGTGTGGCAAGCAGAAGGGTCATTTATTTCTCATTCAGTTGCCCAGGTCAGAAAACCCTGGGGTTATTCTTTTTTTTTCCTTCTTTTCCAGCCATGCCTTGCGGCTCTCAGAGATCTTACCTCCCCGACCAGGGATTGAACCCAGGGCCACAGCAGTGAAGGCGCCAAATCCTAACCACTGGACCACCAGGGAAGCCCTGGAGTCATTCTTGACTCTTCCCCCTTGTACTGCATCCAACCATCAGCAAGTTGTTAACTCCATCTTCAAAACATACCTAGAATCTGACCATTTCTCACCTCCACTGTTTCTAACCTACTCTAAGCCATGTGGATATGGCTACAGCATGCTAATAGGTCCTTCTGTTTCTGCTGTGGTCCCCCCAGTGGTCTATCCTCCGTACAACAGCCAGAGTGGTCCTTTGTAGGTCTTACAAAGTCCCAGGGGATCTGGCTTCCTTCTTGCTCTGTGCCTTGTTTCTCACTATGGCTCTTCCTTTCATTCACATCAGTCTAGGCACATTGGCTTCTTTGTTCCGTGAACACACTAAGCATACTTCTGCCTCAGGGCCTTTGCACTTGCTTTTTCCTCTGCCCAGAATGCCTTAACCCCAGTCTGCTTAAGAGTCACCTTATCAATGAGGCCATCCCTAGTCACCCAAACAAGCAACTACCACCTCCCAGCTGCTTGCCTGGCCCTCTACCCAACTTCCAACCTGCTTTTTCTCTCGGTGTATCACTATATCTCCAGAGCCAGAAACAGTGCCTGACACAGTAGGCATTCAATAAATATTTGTTGAATGGATGTGAATATAAAACAAACTGAAAAGCTGGTTTTTAAAACCATGTTCCTGAGTCATTTTTCAATCTCACTTTGATCTGGTGTCCACTATACAACTCAGTCTCTCTACCTAGGGCAACTTAGTGCTAATTGGCAGGGTTTATCTCTCTCCCCCCCCCCACCCCGAATACACATGCACATACACATACACAAATCACACCCATTCACGTTGGCTCAGGCTGGAATCCAGTCTCCCCTAACTCCATCATCGCCCCATCCTCACTCTGCTCCAATAGTCAACTGCCCTGGGATTGCTCCAGATGCGTGAGCTCACATCTAACAAGGGCCCCTTTTCTGTCCCAGCTCTACTCTCTCAAGGACTTCCTGACTTTGGCTCCATCAGATAAAGCAGTGAAGAGAAACCACTGTTTCTCTTCCTTCCCAACAATGCTTATCCCCTTTTGAGCTCAGCCTCACCCCTGGCAGGGCCCACCCTCTCCCCTACATCTTATCATCTACAGGAAACTCTGATGACTGAGGAATTTCTGTTCATCAGAATTCACTGGACAGAGACGTGAGAAAGGAAGGAAGGAGGGACAGAGGGAAGGAAGGAAGGAAGGAAGGAAGGAAGAAGGGGGAGGGAGGGGGACGGAAGGGATGGGAAGGTGACGAAGAAGGAAGACAGACACAAACTGTGTCTGGGTGACAGAAAGTTTACTTGTAAAATTACATTCCTTCAATTCCTGGAGTGGACGGCTGCCTATATGGTCCACCGCTGGGCACTCTGAAAATGAGCTCTGCATCTCCTCCTTCATCCCCATCTGTTCAAGGATCTCTTTTTAAAAAAAAAATTATTTATTTTGGGTGCACTGGGTCTTCGATGCTGCACGCGGGTTTCTCTAGTTGTGGCGAGCGGGGGCTACTCTTCCTTGTGGTGAGCGGGCTTCTCATTGCGGTGGCTTCTGTTGCGGAGCACGGGCTCTAGACGTGCGGGCTCCAGTAGCTGTTGCACGCGGGCTCAGTAGTTATGGCATGTGGGCTCAGTAGTTGTGGCTCACGGGGCTCTAGAGCACAGGCTCAATAGTTGTGGCACGTGGGCTTAGTTGTTCCGCGGCATGTGGGATCTTCTCGGACCAGGGCTCGAACCCGTGTCCCCTGCATTGGCAGGCAGATTCTTAACCACTGCGCCACCAGGGAAGTCCCAAGGATCTCTTTTTAACCTGAGACAAAGCCCAGGTCATAGTTAGATGCTAAACTGTAATTTGTAAATATTCCTAGGAGAGGTAATTGATTTAAAATCATGCAAAGGTAAAAATGACTGATAAACCAGATTTTTTTAAAAAATTTCATTTTCTTGGCCACACAGTGCGGCATGCGGGATCTTAGTTCCCTGACAAGAGATCAAACCCGTGCCCCCTGCAGTGGAAGTGCAAAGTCTTAACCACTGGACCACCAGGGAAGTCCCTGATATCAGATTCTTAAGTCTTGGAAGGAAGACGAGAAAGAGCTCTAGACACGTAAAGGCAGTAGGTAGAGGATACAAGGTAATGGAAAAAGACCAAAGGAGGAGGCTAGAAGCTAAGCTGCATCTCCTATGCATCTCTGCGGAAGGCTGGACGTGAAATGAGGAGGGAGAGGCTGGAAGGTAAGGCCCACTCTTCCTTAAGTCTGGGCTGCAGAACTCTCCTGGGACAATTCTTGATCACATGTCAAAATGCTTTTGTTTGGGAGCAAGAGGAAAAGGGGCACTTGCATGGCGGGGCATGTTTAGAGATAGAGCATCTGGAAGATAAAAGATTTTACTAAGTCTCTTCCCCAGAAATATCAATGGAAAATACATTTTCTTTTTTTTCTGTCTTTGGCTTTAACTTTGCCAGTCTGCCAGCTTCTAATTTCTCTCTGTTCCCCTCTGTCTCCACTATTGTGTTTTTCCTCTTTAATAATGATCAAGTCCAAAGAAACCTGAGAAGCCCCGCTCCCACCACCTTCTCCTGAGTCACCAGGGACCCCCTTCACCTCCTTCCCCAGGGAAGTGCTGGGGATGGGAACGAGTCTCTCTCACAGGCCCACAGATGTCAGGCCCGCTAACGTGGCTAGCGGCCAGTGTAAAGAACCAGGAGAGCTGGAGTCTGGAGGGGTCCGGTCTAAAGTCCACCCCAGACAGTCCAAATCCCCTGACACCCAGGGGGAGGGCCCTTCTCTCCAGTTGGGCCAGATTTTATGCAAGACATTTAGTATGTCAAAGTGTCAGTCTTTGGCCTTCGAGTCGAGTCAGGTCTCCTGGGCCTGTCTGCAACTCTGCCCCTGGGTGAGCTTGGTTAATGGAGCGCTCCACCCCTTTCTTCTCCCAAACGTTAGACCCTTGACCTACCTACCTACTTGACTCGAGGCAAGAAAAGATCAGTGCGGACTGGGAGCTCCAGACGATACAGGAGTTAGAGAAAGCGGAGACTGGCATTAAACGAAAAGGTTTCAGAACTAGGGCCTCTCCCCAGTGTGACCCTTCACAGCAGGGTAACTGAGGGGGGGGTCCGGGAGCCTCGCCAATGCCAGTTCCCAAGGGGCTGCACTTCTAGCCTGGCCGAAGAGCGCCATCTGGCGGCCTGTCCCCAACCTGGATTCTTTTTGCCCCAGCCCGAGTTCTCGAAGCCAGAGGAAGACCTGGGCAGAACCGTCACCTCCTCTCCTACGTCATTCCGAGGGCCCCGCCCCTGCCTGGAACGCGCCTCCTCTCGAGGGGACTGTCCCTAGCGCCTCCCCCGTAGAACTGCCGCCCTTCCTCCCTCTTGGGATGAAAGCTTCCCGGGTAGAAATCTGCTTATTGCTCCCCCAGGGATCCGCCCCACCTCGTGGGGCCCGTGAGGAGCCTGCCCTCCCCCCATGGGAATCTGCCTGCGTCCTCTTCCGTCTTCCTCCCCTCGCGGCGATGGACTCCTCTGCTCCTCCCCCACACCCTTACAGGGAGCCTCCTCCAGTCCACAGGACCCAAATCCAGGTTACTAACGAGGCCTCCCCTCCCCTGGTCCCGGAAGACTCCGCGAGTCCCTGCTCCGCGGCCCGGGAGCCAGCTGCGCGCGCGCGCGCGCGCGCTCGCGCTCCCGCCGCAAGCCCGCTCGTGGGCGGAGCCCCGCAGGCCCAAGGGGGGCGGGCGGGCTGTCCCATCGTGACGTCACTTCCGCCCGGGCCTGGCCGGGGCTCGGGCTCAGTGGGCCGAGGAGGGGCACAGAGGTGGCAGCTGTGCGAGGAGACTGATCGGGAGGCCGAGCAGCTCACGCCCGGACCAATCCCGCGTCCCGGGCCGCAAGCCCCGATCCTGCCACGCACCGAGAGGCGAGACCGGCCGGATGGGCCGCTGAGTCCGAATCGGGGACCGGTGAGGCTCGAGCGGAGCGGGCAGCCGGTCCGGGGTGGGAGCGGCCCGTGGGGCTGCAGGGTCCCCGGGAGCCTGGGTTGCGGGTAGGGGAGCGGGTCAGGCCTGCCTCCTGCTCGCCCGGCAGGGAGGCAGGGTCTGGGGGCTTGCCGCCGCCAGGCGCGGAGGGGACGGTGAGGCCCGCCCGGGGGAGGCCTGGCGGCGGCCGAGTGTGAGGAGGGGGCGGGGTGGGGGTCATTAATGCGGGCGGAGGGCCGGCACTTGGCATTCGCCTGCGGAAAGGTGGCGTCGGGAGAAGGGGAGTATGCTTCTGGCCAGGGCTTTGGGAAGAGGATGGCTCTGAGTGGGGGAGGCAGAAAACAGGCTTGGAAAAATTTTCCATGGTCCTCCTTCGGGGAGAGGTTTGAAGAGCTGTGCTTTCCCTAGAGGGTGATGTTGAACACCTGCAGAAGGGTCTCCCTGGAGTTTGGGGGGCCAGTTCCAGTATTTGGAAAAGGACCATGCTCTGAGAGTCCCTGCCCTGAGCGGGTGTGCGAAAAGCCTGGCCGCCTCCAACATTTGAGCCTCCACATCTTCACAGTGTGGAGCCTCCTGGAGCTAAAATCAGGATGTTCCGCTTCATGAGGGACGTGGAGCCTGAGGACCCCATGTTCCTGATGTGAGTATCCCCTCCCCCTTCTGCTCTAGAGCACGCATCCGCTCCACTTCAGGTCTCTGACTAGTTGAGCCAGACATCTGGGCTCGTCGCGGGCACTGATCACAACTTGGTGGCCACTCAGCCCCAGCTCAGACTTCGAGGGGAAATCTGTGCCACTGGTTCCCTATGGCTCTTTTCTCTGGGGGAGGGGCGGGTGGGAGGTACTGACTGCTGGCCCTTCTGCCACCCGCACCATATACTCCCTGCACAGGGACCCCTTTGCCATTCACCGTCAGCACATGAACCGGATGTTGTCGGGCGGCTTTGGATACAGCCCCTTCCTCAGCATCACAGATGGCAACATGCCAGGGACCAGGCCTGCCAGCCGCAGGATGCAGGTAGTGGTGCTGCAACAGACCTGAGACCCGAAAAAAGGTTGGAGCGTGGTCAGTAAAGTGCTTGATTTTTCTTGCACAACGGCCAACTTAGCAAGTGGGATGCCTTCTAGGAGTGGGGAAAGGGGTCTGGAAAAACAGGCTTTGTGATCCCCTTTTGAGAGGAGGATGGAAAAGCAACAGAGGCCATGGGCTTGGTTTGGGATGGTAATGAGATAGGATGTGGTCCCTAATTTCTGTTCCTTACGTCTTCCTGTAGGCTGGGGCTGTCTCCCCCTTCGGGATGCTGGGAATGGTGAGTCCTCGTCTCCTTGCGTCCTTCCATCTCAGACATGCTCTATACCCTTAGATATTATTTCCAAATATGCCTCTTTGGATAGCCTTATGGGTAACCCTAGAATCCTCGTGTAGTGTTCACAGAGCTCTGGGCCTGCTGTGTGCTGAGTCCTGTGAGTTCACGATGCTAACTTACTGGCTCCTGTACTTCTAGGAGTGGTACCCATTAGGGAGATATAATTGCCTGATATAATTGTTCCTTTGAGGAAGGAAGTGCTGTTGAAAGGCCAACTAGAGATGGCTTGTGGCTTCTGCAGTTTCAGAACCAACCCCTTATAGGTTAGAATCCAGTGACGTTGGTTTGCTTCCTAAAGGTAGGAGGAAATAGGGCAGCCAGGAGAAGGAACATGGGATCGGAGCAGCCGCAGAGACTGAGGAGGAGGAGGGCAGCGGCATACAGGAGGAGAAGCGTGGAGAGAAGCGCGCCTGGCCTGGTCCTGTTCACGAGGAATGAGGAAGAGCAGCTGCTAGATGTGAAGGACAGGGAGAGAGGGAACGTGTAGCTATGTAGCCTGTGGGAGCCTGAGCGCGCCCACCTCTGATCGTGGCCCTGCTTTCTGACTCTGTTTTCCATCTCTTTGCTCCAGTCGGGCGGCTTCATGGACATGTTTGGGATGATGAACGACATGATAGGGAACATGGTGAGACTCTTGCCCTATCCCATCCCCTTCCCTGGCCCTGTTCCCAGTGATGGCTGGCAACACCTTGAGTCCCCAGAGGCGGGAGTGGGGAAGGGCGTACTTGTGGAGTGTGCAAGCTGGATAAGGCCACTGGGCCCTGAGAGTGCGGGTTCCTGAGTGGGAAGCAGCAGTGCACCTTATGAAGTATGCACTTAAGGCTCCATCTCTTCAGGCCCTTCTGGCGTATTGTTGGACTCAGAGGAATTTGGGGGGTAATGATGAGTCCTGATGTTTTCCTGGTTCTCACGTTTTGTGAGAAAGATATGGGCAGGCACAGGCGGCTGAAGGGAGGGATCCCTTCTCCGGAGGCGAACCCCTCCCCACACAGCCCTGCTGTTCCCTTCCCTCCTCAGGAGCACATGACAGCTGGAGGTAATTGCCAGACCTTTTCATCCTCCACTGTCATCTCCTACTCCAATACGGGCGCTGGCGCGCCCAAGGTCTACCAAGAGACAGCAGAGATGCGCTCGGCCCCAGGCGGGGTGAGTTGGAGGGCTCCTCCTGTCCCAGAGGAGGCATGATCGGATGGCCCCCACAGAAATCCTGGCTGCTTTTTTCAGGATTGGGTCCCGGGCGGCCTTTCTGGGCTGGTGTAGCCGGGCTTTGGAAGGAGCCGCTGAGTGTGCCATGCTCTGCCTCCCCCCAGATCCGGGAGACTCGGAGGACTGTACGGGACTCGGACAGTGGGCTGGAGCAGATGTCCATTGGGCATCACATCCGAGACCGGGCTCACATCCTGCAGCGCTCCCGAAACCACCGCACGGGGGACCAGGAGGAGCGGCAGGACTATATCAACCTGGATGAGAGTGAGCCTTCCTTCCCGCCGTGCCGCTTCCCGCCGGCCCGCTTCCCGGCCGCCGGCAGCCCCTGCCCTGGTCCCGTGAGCCGGGAGATAGCAGCTCTCTCTCCCTATCTCCGTAGATATTTCTTGGGCAAGGTTATGGATGAGTCCCATGTTCTTAACTTACTCGGAGTCTTTTTGTCAGCTTAAGGGCTAAGTCAGTGCCGGCAACGTCCTCACCGCACAAGGCAAACTTTGTCACCTAAGTCAGATACTGACAGTAATCTACCCGTCTCCGTCTGGATCCGTTGTTTTTTAGTTCTTCTTACTTACTTTTTTTGAAGTCAACAAATATTTATTAAATACTTACAGTGTGCGTGGGACTGAACTAAGTAACTAAGTAATCATCCCATCCCTGACTGCCTCCATGCTGCCAGGAGCCCTGATTGCCTCCATGCTTCCAGGAGCCATGTTGAATCCAAAATTGCTAAATAAGTCGCTTCCCTTCCCCAGCACATCCCCCCACACAGCCTTTCAGCCTTCGCCCTGGGTTTTGGTTGTGAGCTGCCCCGGGAAGCCAGGCGGTACACAGGTGTCGTGTGTGGTCTCCGTGTCCTCCCCAGGTGAGGCCGCCGCCTTTGATGATGAGTGGCGGAGGGAGACTTCCCGATACCGGCAGCAGCGCCCCCTGGAATTTCGGAGGCACGAGGCTTCAGGCGGTGGGGGGCGGAGGGCTGAGGGGCCTCCCCGCCTGGCCATCCAGGGACCCGAGGACTCCCCCTCTCGACAGTCCCGCCGCTATGACTGGTGAGGGCCCTGGGCCCTCGGCCTCTCGTGTAAGTACTGAGGGGGCTGAGGCCTCAGGCACGGGCGGGGGTGGAGAGCGTGTGGTGCCCAGCCCTCAGCCTGGAGGCAGAAGCAGCCCATGTGTCCAGCAAACACTGCCTTTGACAGTCGACGTTTTAGTCGGTACGGAAGGACAGAAGAGTGTCCTCACCGGAATGAGGGATGAGACACCAACCCTGGCTTTTATATTTTGTCTTCCTTTTGACCTGTGCTCATCTCTTTTCCCCCTCCAGGTACGGGCTGAGAGGCTGAGAAATCATCCCCTGAAATAACTTTTCCTCTTCAACTCCCACTCCCAATTTAATATTAACTTAACAGGCCAGCTGGCCCCCACGTCTCCCTGGGGGTCTCAGCGAGAGCCTTTCACTCCCTCTTACCTATGTTTTCCTTCTTTAATCTCCTTACCATGATGACTCCACTTCTTCTGTATCCACTAACTTGACTTTTCACTTTGCTGCCCCATCTCTGAAACTCCTTCCCTTCCCCGTTCTACCCCTGCCATGCATCGAAGGGGCTTTTGGGGTGGGCTCTGGGTTTAGGGGCCTCAGCGACCCTGGACCTTCGCCCACCTCCTCCCCAGATTCCCCGCTGCAGGGGCCACAGCCCTGGTCCAGGGCTGTGTGTGGAGGGAAGAACCGGTTCCCAGCCCAGTCTCCCTTCCCAGCCGCTACGCATCATAAAAATCTGCCCCACATCCTTCTCTGCCTTTATTTTTTGGTTTGTGCAGCTTGTAACTAGGTGTTTATGGAATAAAGGAGAATGGAGAAAAGACCAAATAGGATTCTGGCATTGCTTTTATTTTTTTTTAACTTATTTTACTGAAATGCCGTTGATCTACACAGTGCTGTGTCTGGCTTCACTTTTGCTCTTTTTCCTGTTCAGTTTCAACCCTCCTGTCTCCTTCTGGTCACCTTACCTTCCCTCTATCTCTGTGCGTGGCCTTCTTAACTCAAGTTCAAGCCCAGCACCTCAGTGGTACCGCAGTGGGACTGTCAGAGCTCTGGTGGGTGAGAAGCCGCAGCGGATGCGGCCAGGCTGGGCCGGGGGTGAGACCAGCGGCGGCTGTCCTGCCAGCTCCCTCGCTTTCACTGTACCTTCACTCATCGGGGGGATTACGGGGCATACCTGTAGGCACCTGAGGAGCTTTCTGCCCCTTGTCCTTGGGCTTCTTTCTGGCCTGCACTGTGGGCGGGAACACTTGGGGTGCAGAGCAGGAAGAAGCCCAGACAACCCCACGTGGGTCTTCAGAGGGGAGGAACTCGGGTCAGCAGCATTCTTCAAACCCTCCAGCCCCAGTTGTTGAGAACTTGAGCCCGGGGAAGGAGACCAGGGAAGAAAACTAGCCTGGAACCTGAGCAGCATTGGACGGGCACGAGGCACTCAAATTTCTCAAGATGCTCCTCCCTGCTCGACCCGGCTCAGCAAATGGGTCGCTCTGTTCCTCCTGGGGACTCTTCAGTGATGGCAAGTGTTGTGAGTCCGAGGGCGGTTTCTGCTTTATAAACATCTTCTGTCCTTGTCAGTTGGTAAATCAAAGGCAAAAGCAGCCCGCTCGAGGCCCCAGGTCCTCTCAGGGAAGGGGATTTTCCCCACGTCCTTGATGGACAAACAGATTCAAGAGGATTTGTCCATCCTGATGATGTAGAAGCCATAAGGAGCAGAATACAGAAATCAAAAAGGGTCTGAGTATAAGTTCATTTCTGGGACATTTGAAAAAACAGCCAGAGTTTCCAAGGGATAGATATTAACAGTCTTTGTAAACTATGACATCACACAAATGTTTATTTTTGAATTTTATATATATATATATATATATATATATATACACACACACATATGTCAATGTGTGTATCCATCTATTTATTTGTATTTATATATTTATGTTATTATTGTATATGCCTTACCATTTTGACTTGTGTATAAGGTCAGAAGTCTGGCTCCATGGCGCAGCCTGGGGGGTAAGCATCAATCTATAGCAACTCTGAATATTAAAGATGGTTATATGTTACGTTGATCAAGTCAGAAGCTACTTTTCTGAAAAAGGGACTGTTTGATTTGCCTTTAGACCAAATTGAAGAATTGACGTATTAGAGCAGCTCTAACTCATGTTATGCTGCAATGAATTAAAGATAAATTTAAATTAAAAAAAAAAAGAGGATTTGTCTAGTCGCTCAATAAGCAGAGACAAAGGTGAGTTTGGCAAGCAGGCACTGACGTCCTATCCAGGGCAGGTACTGAGTCTTAGTAAACAGGCCACTAACGGTGCCCCACAGGGTCAACGGAACCAACCCAGTGGCTAAGAGAATCCAGGAATCCCAGAAGTCAAACAGGCAGAGGGAATCCCTCTCCGCCTGGGTCCTGAACTGTGGATGCTGGAGCTCAAAGCGCCCACAGCCCTCAGCTTCCAGTGTAACCTGTGCTCTGTCCAGATTGCACATGGCTCCTCCCTCTGGGTGTGGGAGGAGCTGTTGTCAGTCCCTTGAGGAGGGGCTCAGCTGTGCCACCAGCTCAGTCATTTGTCCTTGGGCAGGTCCCTCCCTTCCCTGGACCTCAGCTGTGGGGTCCCTTCTCACGACAGCTCAAGCCCAACCTCTCAACCTGGATTCCATTCCCAGTGCCCATGCTCCTGGGCACAGTTCGGAGTAGGGGCTGGAGCAGGACAGGGGCTGCCCTGGTTTCAATCCAGGTGAGTCATCCAGTGCTTCACGGGCTTTCCCATTTGGGTCCTGGCTTCAGACACAGAAACCAACCAGTTTTCACCCCTGCTCCCTGCTCTAGGGCAAGGACCACCCTGCAACCCAGCACGTATTCGTAGGGCCCGTGACGGCATTTTTCAGCAAGGGTACGTGGTGGGGCACTGCGTGTTGAGTGAGACGCTCTAGAACTAGCCCCCTGGCCCTTTCCTGACCTGTCTACCATGTAGGGTGAGAGCCGGGGAGCAGACACAGGAAAGGACTCTCAGGAAGAATGCTGACACTTTACTTCCAGGTCCGCGTCCGGAATGGCCCCGCCTCATTCACAATGCCCATCCACAACCCCGCTCCCGCTCAGTCCTCTGCCTGACAGGTGTCCAGGGCACATGGCCACACTCACTTGGACTATTTCCCCCACCCCAGAAAATTACAGGTTGGGAGAGGCTGAAACTTGGTGGGAGGCTGTGAATTAGAGGAGTGAAAGTACGACGACAGACTGGTACAAGCAAGCCCGGGCCACGCCGCTTACCTCTGACCCTGACGAAGAGTCTTAATCTCTCAATGTCGGTTTCCTGCTTTGTAAAATGGGCCTTTTTCTAGGCTCTGGTGGCAGTGCGGACATGGATTCATACCTCAGAATTATGAGAACTAGGTGAGTTAGTACAGAGGAAGCATTTGACACAGTGCACAGGATGGATGTCTGATTTCGCCCCCGTTACCCTGCCCCTGTCCTGCACCTTCAGTGCTCTAGGGTGGCCCTCATGCCCGGTTCCATCCTCAGGACCCCTGAGATACCTTCAGACACAGCCTCGAAATGGTCTTACTGGCTTTGCATCAGCCTCCGTTCTCCCAGCTACCGACTATTATCTTTCACCCTTTCATGCTTCACAGACCAACATGTAGAAATGTTTGGGGCTGTGCTGACCCAGTCCTGCTTGCAGTTTGGGAGTTTTCCCTTCCTAGGGTAACAGGGCTTCAGCCCTTTACCCAATGCCTCCTTCCTCTGCCCAGTGCCCAAGTCCTATAAACAAGGTTACCCAGAGAACCAGGAGCTGATCCACAAGAAGAACCCAGGGTCTGGTCTCCCGGCCCCCATATTTCAAGTCCATTTAACTCCACAGACCTGTCCTGCCTCGATGCCCTGAGTTTTAGGAATGGGTCATTCCCACACTGAGGGAGAAGCAAGGGTCAAGGATTCCTTCTCCCAGGCCACTGCAATGGGTCGGGGTAAAGGAAGAGGTACCCCTAACCTCTCTCCCTCTTAGACATCAGTGGGTTCTTCAGACAGGAGAAGCGGGAGCCAGATGTGGCGGCACTAGGAGGGAGAGATGAAGACGGATAGGCACAGGAGGCACCAAGAGGTAAGAAACGAGCACGGAGAATGGGGCACAGGGAGAGACCTGGTGTAGCTGCTCCCCAAAGGAGCCTCCCAACTAGCTTCTATCCCCAGGGTGAGCTTGCGGGGGGCAGGGAGCTGGCGTGGCTTAAGGGAAGGGTACCTGAGGGGCCAGGGATGCAGAGGCTGGCAGAGCTGTGGTAAGAAGGTGGGCCTGAAGCCCCTCTCTGCAGAGAGTGTTGACGGGCTCTGAGCCTTCCCAGCCTCAGTGTCTGGCCTTAAACAGTATCTCCAGGGAGACAGGGAGAAGCAGGGAGTCCTTCCCCTTCTGGGCTCTGCTGCCCTCCCCACACACACACCCTGCCCCGCTCTGGACCATCCCTGAGAGGAGCTGGGTCAGCAGTCAGGGTTGCTTGAGCTTTTTCTCTGCCTTTTGTGATTCTTCTTCCCTGAAGACTTACCTTGAAGATGGGAATAGGGCGCTGCCCTGGTTTCTCCCAGCATCCATCCCACCCTCCTCTTCATCTCCTCCGTCACCTGCCACCTGGATGACTTGCAGGTTCTGAACAGTTATCCCCAAGATGTTAGTGTCCTCCAGCCGGGAGACCAACCAAGTGTCTGAGGGTCTGCAGCCAGGACATTTGGACACATGAAGCTGGAAGATGGGAGAGAAGCGGGCATGAGAAAGGGCCGCAGAGGTGGGATTGAGTCTCTAAAAGAAGGAGCAGAAATACCCTGGGAAAGGTCAAGGTGACACTGAGGTGGGAAATGGTCTGATGAAAGTAAACAAAGCTAGATTCTTAGAAAACCACTGGTGAGGGACTTCCCTGGTGGTCCAGTGGTTAAGACCGCGCTTCCACACGGGGGGCACAGGTTCGATCCCTGGTCAGGGAACTAAGATCCCGCATGCCCCACAGTACGCCATCCCCCCGCCCACTGGTGAACTTAGTTAAAGGTATCCTAGATTTGGGGTGGGGGGGATTCCCAATTCACAGGGAATGTGGCACAGAAGGACAGAAGCTGATTCTCAATACAGATAGAACTTAATTCAAGCAAACCCAGTATATGATATAAATAACAATGTTTGAGTTGAAATAGACCTCTGAGATCGCCTTCTCTGGACGTTCCCCAAAGTGGCAGCAGATCAGAATTACCACCCCAGACCCACTAAAGCAGAATCCCGAGGTTGGAGAGAGTTCCAGTGCAGCTTAGCAACAATTACAGATGCCATCCAAACCTGCTCCTATTTTATTGCTTAAGTGACAGGTGACTTGTTGAACATCATACAGCTACCTAGCAGCACTCAAGAGCCAGGACTCAAAGTCCAGACTGACACAAATGATACTAATATGCTGTACAGCATGACTCACCATGGGGGTCCTTTAAATAGAAAGTTCCTGGATGATTTTTCTTTTTTTTTTTTTTTTTTTTGGCCTCCTGGCCTGCAGGATCTTAGTTCCCTGATTAGGAATCCAACCTGTGCCCCCTGCATTGGAAGTGCAGAGTCTTATCTACTGGACCTCCAGGGAAGTCCCCTTTGATGATTTTTTTAAAAATATTTATTTATTCGTTTGTTTATTTTGGCTGCACTGGGTCTTAGTTGCGGCATGCAGGATCTAGTTCCCTGACCAGGGACTGAACCTGGGCCCCCCTGCATTGGGAGCGTGGAGTCCTACCCACTGGACCACCAGGGAAGCCCCCCCACTTGATGATATTTTTAAATTTCAAATTTATATTAACATTTACCCAAGTAATAGCATAGTGTTTAAAACGATGGATGCCGGTAACCCAGCATGTCCGTTTTTTTCAATATTTTTTTAACATACAATAAAACTTCTGTGTGTGTGTTCTTTGAGTTTGAACACGTGTAGATGTGTGTAAGCACCACCGCAATCAGGACCACAACAGTCCCATCACCCCCAAACTCCCTCCTGCTGCTCCTTTGCGGCCACCCCTCCCTCCAGTCCTAACCCTTGGCAACCGCTGATTTGTCCGCCATTGCTATAGCTGTGCCGTTTCCAGAATGTCACATAATGAAATCATATGCAGGCATTATATACCTTGTTTTATTGTGTTTCGCTTTATTGTACTTCAAAGATACTGCGTTTTTTACAAATTGGACATTTGTGGAAACCCAGCATCGAGCAAGTCTGTCGGTACCATTTTTCCAACAGAATTTGCTCATTTCATGTCTCTGTGTCACATTTTGGTAATTTTGGCAATATTTCAAACTTCCTCATTATTATTATATTTGTGATGGTGATCAGTGATCTTTGATGTTACTACTGCAAAAATATTATGAGTTGCTGAAGGCTCAGATAATGGTTAGCATTTTTTAGCAATGAAGTGTTTTTTTCTTAAGATTTGTTTTATTTATTTATTTATGGCTGTGCTGGGTCTTCGTTGCTGCGTGCAGGCTTTTCTGTAGTTGCGGCGAGCAGAGGCTACTCTTCGTTGCGGAGCACGGGCTCTAGGCGTGCGGGCTTCAGTGGTTGCAGCACGCGGCCTCAGTAGTTGCGGCTCGCGGGCTCTAGAGTGCGGGCTCAGTACTTGTGATGCACGGGCTTAGTTGCTCCAAAGCACGTGGGATCTTCCCAGAGCAGGAATCGAACCCCTGTCCCCTGCATTGGCAGGCAGATTCTTAACACCTGGACCACCAGGGTAGTCCCCAGCAATGAACTGTTTTTATTGTTGTTGTTGTTTTTTTTTTTTTTTGGCGGTAGGCGGGCCTCTC
>NW_006797390.1:3366614-3370066 GCF_000442215.2 Lipotes vexillifer
GGTACGCGGGCCTCTCACTGCTGCGGCCTCTCCCGTTGCGGAGCACAGGCTCCAGACGCACAGGGTCAGCGGCCATGGCTCACGGGCCCAGCCGCTCCGCGGCACGTGGGACCCTCCCGGACCAGGGCACGAACCCTGTCCCCTGCATCGGTAGGCGGACTCTCAACCACCGCGCCACCAGGGAAGCCCAATGAACTGTTTTTAAATTAAGGTATGTACATTTTTTTAGACACAATGCCAGTGCACATATAATAGACTACTAGAGTATAGTATAAACATTACTTTTGTATGCACTGGGAAAACCCAAAAAATTCATGTGACTTGCTCTGGAACCAAACCAGCAATAAAGGTATGTAACCTTTTGAGAGTGGCTCTTACAGTCAGCATAATGCCTTCTAGATGCACTCACGTTGTTGTGTGTATTAATAGTTCACTCCTTTCTATTGATGAGTACTATTTTACTGTGTGTTTATAGTTTACCCATTCATCTGTCAAAGAACATTCCAGTTGTTTCCAGTTTTTGGCAATTACGAACAGGAGTGCCATAAACAATCATGTACACGTGTGTGAACATGTTTTAATTTCTTTACGAGTGAAATGGCTTGGGATTTCTAGGTCACATGGGTAAGTACATATTTAACTTTGTGAGAAAATGCCAAACTGTTTCCCAGAGTGGCTGCATCATTTTGCATTCCCACCAGCAATGTAAGAGAGTTCCAGTTGCTTTATATCCTTGTGAGCAGTTGGTATCGTCAGTTTTTATATTAGGTGTGTGGGTATTCTTTTATTCACAGTGAGATATTTATAGACGTCTCACCATGGTTTTAATTTGTACTTCCCTGATGATTAATGATGTTGAACATCCTTTCATGTGCTTATTTGTCATCATTATAGCCTCTTTGATGAAGTGTCTAAGTCCTTCAGTCATTTTTTTCAAAATTGGGTTATTTTCTTACGGTTGAGTTTTAAGGGTTCTTTGTATATTCCAGTTAGAAGTCTTCTAGTTAGATAGGGATATGCAAATATTTTCTCCCATTCTGTAGTTTGTCTTTTCCTCCTCTTGGTGTGGTCTTTTTCAAAGGAAAAGTTCTGATTTTTTTTTTTTTTTTTTTTTTTTTTGCGGTACGCGGGCCTCTCACTGTTGTGGCCTCTCCCGCTGCGGAGCACAGGCTCCGGACGCGCAGGCTCAGCAGCCATGGCTCATGGGCCCAGCCACTCCGCGGCATGTGGGATCTTCCCGGACCGGGGCACGAACCCGTGTCCTCTGCATCGGCAGGCAGACTCTCAACCACTGCGCCACCAGGGAAGCCAAAAGTTCTGAATTTTGATGAAGTCCAACTTACCACCTTTTTCTCTTACGAATCATATTTTTGGTGTCATATCTAAGAACACTTTGCCTAACTCCTGGTAACTAAGATTTTCTTCTGCTATCTTCTGAAAGTTTTATAGTTGTACATTTATATTTACATCTCTCTTCTTGGTTGTGTTCTGGTAGCTTGTAACTTTGAGATTTGGTCCATTTCATCTAAGTTGTTGAATTTGTGTGTAGAATTATTTGTAGTATTCCCTTACTAACATTTTAATGTCTGTGGGGTGTGCAGTGATATCTCCTTTTATTCCTGATATTGGTTATTTGTATCTTCTCTCTTTTCTTTCTTTCTCTCTCTCTTTCTTTTCTTTTTTGTCACTATGGCTAGAGGTTTATCAATTTTATTGATCATTTCAAAGAATCAATTTTTTGTTTCATTGTTTTTTTAAAAAATATTTATTTATTTATTTGGCTACATCAGGTCTTAGTTGGTGCGTGAGGGCTCTTCGTTGCAGCGTGTGGGCTTCTCTCTAGTTGTGGCACGTGGGCTCAGTAGTTGTGGTGCGTGGGTTCAGTTGCCCTGCGGCATGTGGGATCTTAGTTTCCTGACCAGGGATCAAACCCGCGTCTCCTGCACTGGAAGGTGGATTCTTAACCACTGGACCACCAGGGAAGTCCCAATTTTTGGTTTTCATATTCATTATATTCTGCTCTTGTGTTTTCCTTCTACTTGCTTTCTGCTTATTTTTGCTCTTCTCTATGTACCTTCTCAAGGTAGAAGTGCAGATTGTTGACTGACTTCAGACCTTCTTTACTAATACAAGAATTTGATACTATAATTTGTCCTATAATCACTGCTTTAGATGCATCTCATATTTTGATATTTTGTATTTTCCTTTTTGTTAAGTTCACAATATTTTCTAATTTCTCTTGAGACCACATCTTTGATCTCTGGGTTTAGAAGTGTGTTGTTTAGTTTCCAAGTGTTTGGCAATTTTCCTGTTATCCTTCTGTTATTGATATCTAGTTTTAATTACATTATGGTCAGAAAATATACTTTGTATGACCTTAAGTCTTTTAAATTTGCCAAGGTTTGTTTTATGACCCAGGATATAGTCTATCTTGGTATAATCAATGTTCCAAGTGCACTTGGGGGGAAAAAGGGTTTTCTGTTGTGTTGGGGGAGTGTTCTATAAATTTCAATTAGTTCCTATTGGTTGATGGCATCATTCAGTTCTATATACTTCTAATATATTCACTGACTTTCTGTTTACTTGTTCTGTTGATTACTGGGAGAGCAGTTTTGACATTTCTCTTTTACTATAATTGTGGATTTGTTCATTTTCTCCTTGATATCTATCAGTTTTTGCTTCATGTATTTTGAAGCTCTGTAGTTAGATGCAGAGACATTTAGATTTATGTCTCCTTGGAAAACCAAAGTTTTTATCATTGTTCTTCAATGTTCTTCTTTATCCCTGGTAATTTTCTTTGCTCTGAAGTTAATTTGTCTGATATTACTACAGCCCCTTCAAGTTTCTTTTGATTAGTATTTGCATTGTACATCTTTTCCCATCCTTTTACTTTTAATCCACCCATGTCATACTTAAAAATGGCTTTTTTGACGGCAACATATAGTTGTATCTTGGTTTTTTAAATCCATTTTGATAATTTCTGTCTTTTAATTGGTGGTTAGGCTACTTATATTTAATACAATTATTATATTTGGATTTATTTCTATCGACTTATATGTATCTGTTTCGTCCTCTGTTTTTTTTTTTTTTTTTTTTAAGAGTTAACTTTTTTTTTTTTTCTTTTGCTGTACGCCGGCCTCTCACTGTTGTGGCCTCTCCCGTTGAGGAGCACAGGCTCCGGACGCGCAGGCTCAGTGGCCATGGCTCACGGGCCCAGTCGCTCCGTGGCATGTGGGATCTTCCCGGACCGGGGCACGAACCCGTGTCCCCTGCATCGGCAGGCGGACTCTCAACCACTGCGCCACCAGGGAAGTCCCTGGTCCTCTGTTTATAATTACACTATGTCTACATTCCAGCCTTCTTTTGGTTTATTTGGATACTATTTAGTATTGCACTTTATCTAGTGACTTTTTCACTAATGTTTTTTTTTTTTTTTTTTTTTTGAAGAGGGC
>NW_006797390.1:3370127-3371436 GCF_000442215.2 Lipotes vexillifer
CGCGGCATGTGGGATCTTCCCGAAACGGGGCACGAACCCGCGTCTCCTGCATCGGCAGGCGGACTCCCAACCACTGCGCCACCAGGGAAGCCCTTTCACTAATTTTTAAGTGGTTGCTCTAGGGCAGGATTGACAAGCTCTTTCTGTAAAGGGCCAGATAGTAAATATGTTTGGGCTCCACAGGCCACACAATATCTGTTACAACACACAATTCTGACACCATAGTGTGGAAGCAGCCACAGATGATATGTAAATGAGTGAAGTTTAAGTATGTTCCAATAAAATTTTATTTACAAAAACAGGTAGTGGGGCTGGATTTGGCCTGTGGACTATGGTGTACTAACCCCTGCTCTAGGGATTATAAAATGCGTATGTTCACAGTTCACTGAGAACGTGTATCTCAACAATTTCTTTTAAGTGTAGAAACTTGACCATCACCCAGGTCCCTTTACTTTCATTCCTTTGTGTTGTAGCTGTCACACGTGTTACACCTAAGAGACTGAAAACCCCATTCAGTTAAGCTGTTTAGGTGTGACTCATGCTCACTCTGCAGGTGAGCCCAGGAGTTCACACAGAGCTCAATGGGGCTGTTCTCTTGATTTCCCTCCTTTCTGCAACATCCTGACACTTTCTGATTCTCTGGGGCTTCCCTTCCCAATCTTCTGGCCCAAAGTTGGGCTAGAAACGAAAGTTTCTCTACTCTGCTGGGCATTTCTCACTGTGCGTCTGGGCCAAGCATCAAGAGAACAGAGGAAGAAAAAAGCAGAGGGGATTTGCCGCACACTTTTGGGACCAGAGGCTCCTGTGGTCAGAGAGAAGGGTTCTCCTCCCTAGAGTTAAGTGGCTGCCAGGCCACTGCTGCTGTCATTGTGCTGCCGCCACCATGGTATTCCCTGGGGCTGGAGGTGGGAGAAGGGAAAAAGAAAAATGGGATTTCCCCACTCACTGACCCTTAGGAGTCCCTTTCTGCTCCCTAGATGTGCAATAGAAGACTCCAGAGGGAGCTCTTTCAGTTCACATCTCATGTACACTTCTAGGTTTGGGGCTGTCTTTGAGTCTAATCTGGGCAACACTGGAGGGGGGGGAAATGGTAAACTCACCACCGGTTTAGTGGAACTTTGAATTCGCGTGGCTTGCAGGACCCCAGTTCCCCAACCAGGGATTGAACCCGGGCCCTCGGCAGTGAAAGCATGAAGTCCCAACCACTGGACTGCCAGGGAATTCCCTACTTTGTTTACTATTTACCATAGATCTCAGATAACTGCTCCATACATTCTGTCCAGTAGCGTGAGAGAGACGGGGGGGGGGG
>NW_006797390.1:3371446-3389598 GCF_000442215.2 Lipotes vexillifer
GGGGTGTGCCTACTCCACTTATGATCTGTGTGACCCTAGGCAGGTTACATAACCTCTCTGTACCACTTCTGTCATCCTTAGAAGGGGATAATGGTGATATTAATCTCAGAATGTTGTTGTATGAGTTTATATACAAAAATGAGTTTATATACATAAAGCACTCAGAACAGTGCTTGATCACAGTAAGCACTTAATAAATATTTATTAGTAATAAATAATATTATTTATTATTAGAAATTATCATAGAAATATTGGAAAATAGAGACAGGCAAAAAGACAAAAATCACCCAAAATCCCAATGCCCAGAAGTATAATATATGCATTATGGTTTGTATTATTTCAGATTTTTCAGTCAAGATATATTTACCAATTGATTGGACAGATGAACAATAAGTAAAAGTATAGGACTGGATTCCCCACGCATGCCCCACATTACACGTTTCACATTAGGGGAGCTGCAGTAGTCCACAGGATGAAACCTTTCTGCCTCTAGGCCTTCATCCCACTTTTATTCCCACTCAGATTGCTCATCCTCCCTCCCCTTTATCAGGTTAACTGCTACTTGGGTTTCTAATTTCAATTTAAAGGTCACATCGGAGGAGGCTTTCCTGACCCCAGGCAAGTAGATCCCCTGGTAAGCGCTTTCATGTCACCCTATACTTCTTAGTACTTATCACACTTTTAATTATATAACAATATACTTAAGAACCTCAGAAGACAGGACAAGTCCTCTCTCGTGCCCTGTACTCAAAGTTTCACCTTTGCTCATCATTCTCTTACAGATGGTGACCCAGGGCCTCCTCACCCGTCCTCCAAGGCCCTGCAGAAGCCTTTTCAGCTGATCTAAGGTGGCACTAATCTGGGCAAGTCTGCTTATATAAATTGGGACATCACAGCTCAGAGCTGAGTCAATGAGGGTAGTGAAGTCCCATTTCCAGTCCAATCCCAGAGATTCTAATTCAGTAGGAACTGGGGTCCAGGAATATGCATTTTCAAAAGCTCCCCTGATAATTCTGATGCCGGTGGACCAAAGAAACACTGCCTGAGGTAGGAAACTTCTGACATGCCTTCCAATGATCCCTGCCTTCTGATAGTCACTAGGTTGAACCTGGTGACTAGTAAAATTGATGGGATGTTTCTTCTGTGATTAGGTTACAAAAGACTGATTTCACCTTGCTGATATGTTCTCTCTGGCTCTTGCTCTGATGAACGGGGCTGCCTCTGACATACAGTCAGCCAGGGAATGAAGTCCTTAGTCTGACCACCTAAAGCTGATGAATCCTGTTGACAGTCACTGGGTGTGCCCGGAAGTAAGTCCTCCCTACTGGAACCCTGAGATGAGACGCCCTCGCTAACACTGTGCTGGAGCCTTGGGAGGGACCCTGAAAACTCAGCAGAGAACTCAACTTAGTTGTGCCGATTCCCGGACCATAGAAACTGAGATAATAAAGGCGTATTGTTTTAAGCCACTAAGTTTCAGGGTAATTTGTTACACAGCAAGAGAACTCATACACTGCCTAGACTTGCCCCGCTGAACTCCCTTCTCTCCGCCCACGTTGGAAGTTGAACCTAAGCAGAGAATTTCTAACCCCTCTTTAACAGGATCACGTGAAACACTGACTATAGACATTGTCTTTGCTCTTCTTGTGCCTAAAGGTGCGCCCCAGTCCAGCTGTGGTTTTTAGCTATGGAGACTTTGTCTTCACCTTCTAAGTGTCACCTGTTTCATGTGCACGAACTCTGAATTCACAGGAAGGCAAGTTCTCTTCCTCTTCCTCCCTACCATAGTGGTCCAGCCCTGAGCTCCTCTGAGATTGCTGTACAGTAGGGATCAGCATGTGAGAATGTGCAAGTGCTGATAAGACTTTTGGTTGGGAGAATCTTCCTGGTGCCCTAGGCTTGGTTATGCACGGAATCCCTAAATCCTGAACCAAATTCCAGGGTCAAAAACAGCCCACAAATAATCCACTCCCCCATCTCCAAGCCTTGGGATCCAAGAGCCCTGTCTTTGTAAATCAAAGACAAATTGCATTTTCATGTCCCTGGGGCTGTGAACGGCCCCTCCTCCCTCTTTGGGTGGAGGACCAGGCAGTCCCAGCCCAGCCCACACCAGACTGTAGAGACACCCACGGAAGGCCGGCACTAGACAGATCAGGGCAGTTGTGGAGTCAGGGCTGGAAGCGGCTTACAGGAAAATGAGATACTAAAGTTCAAGAGAAAAATGGGGCCTGGGCAGAGAAAGGGGGCGCAGGCTCGAAGCTCCAGCAGTTAGTGACTTCTGCCCAGTGGACGGTGTGGGAGGAAGAAGGGGTTTATTTCAGAGACTTAGGCTCAAGATGCAACAGGCTCAATAGGCCAGTCTAGGCCAAAGCTAAAGCGAGAGGCCAACAGTGTCAATTCCCGAGACAGGGCCCACTGGACTGGTCCCATTAAGTCTCCACTGCCCTGCAAGATAACTGGCTCACCTGAAAACTCAGGTTCTACCCACACTTCCAATTCTACAACTGACAGCTTTAGGACCAGTAAACAGTAGTCTGTCCTACATCTCCACCTAGAGGACAGCACAAGCTCGGGAGGGCAGCTCGGTCAACACTGGGACCCTCAGGAGGCAACTGCCTCTCATGCACCGGCGGGGGCGGGGGCGGGGCAGCTGTCCCTTACACTAGAGCCTCCCAATTCTAGGGCGTGCGCAGCAGTGCGCTGAGCCAAGGAGACCAATCCTCCCAGCATGCTGCTCGGATGCTCTGCCTTGGACAGGGACAGGAGCCCGACAGCTGCTTCTTACTGAGATCGGAGAGTCCTGTGTGGTACTGATGCAAAAACTGAAGTTTACTATCAACTCTTCCGCCTACAATTCTATAAGGTGGAAGGAAGCAGGCTGAACTCAAGCTCCTTGAGAGCAGGGACAATGCCCATCACTTTGGACCTCCAGAGCCTACCACACGCTGGTGCTCGGTAAGCATCCACTGCTTCTTAAAGAATGCCGAGAAGGCCGAGATACTGAGCCAATTTGGCCAGAGTCAAACGGCCCATGATCTAGGTCTCTAGTACCTGGTTCTTCTGTTTTTCCAGCACTTTGCTTTAGAGTGGACTGGGAATGAACCTTCCTCCCATCCACAAACACCAAAGACAGAAGATACCCAGTTCAGGGCGTGTTTGTAGATAGACTTCTCATAGATTTATTTCTGTGTCATGTTATATATAGATATACGTATATATACTCTTTTTATACAATCTATATCCCCTGCCCTTCCCCACAAAACTCACAGAAGGAAGTATAAATCCTTCCAGGATTGCCATCAGGCTTCCTAAGACAGCCAGGGCCAAGAAAGGACCATCTCGCAACAGCTCAAGAAACAGCTGCCCTGAGGCTCTGGGGTCATTGAAGCAGCAGCACTCCCAGGACCCAAGGGGAGGAGAGAGGACAGGAAACAACTGCAGAGTGACAGGATTCTAGGATGTGAGTGTCCAGTGACTCCTAGAATGGCTCCCAGAACTCTCAGGGTGGGAATAAAGGTGGGAGCCCTATGGCTCTTCAGATGCTGCCCAAACAGGCGGGTGGGCAGGAGGCTGGGCATGCAGGGCTGGGGCGGAGGAAGGGGAAGGGATCGCGTGTGGGTTATGCTGGAGACAAGACAGCCCCACCCACTCAGTGACGTATAATAAACAGGGACAGACGCTGACTCCTAAAAAAATAGGGGAGGGAGCGTGGCAGGAAGAGGGGACAATGGGACACACAAGAAAGTTACGTGAAACAAAAAGTACCAACAAAAACACGACTTGTACTTGCCTCCCCCCAGAGACGGTGTGGTCTATGCCTGGGGGTGTGGGAGAGAAGAAGGGAGGTGACGGGTCATGAACTAGGTTATCAGCTGGCCAGGGGCACAGGAAGGCTCTCTGAGGACTCCTAAGGGGCAGGCAGGCAGCTAGGACCCCACATCCCGGAAGAAACGACAGTCCCTTCAGTTCGACTTGGACCAAATCTTGGCGCTCCCTCGGAGCCTGGCAAGGGGAAGAGAGAGAGAGAGGCTGCAGGGAACCCCCTCAGCGCTGCAAGCTCCCCCGTTCCCGACCCCCACGCAGGTGACTGGAGGGTCGAGGAAGCAGCAGGGCACCCGGACACCGGCGGCGCCGCCGCCGCAGCCGCTCACCCCTTGCCCTTCGAGGCTTTCTTGCTGGGCTGGCGCTGGTTGCTGCCTGGAGCTGGTTCCCTCAGCTCCGTCAGGTGCTGCTCGGGGTCCTGAGACGTGGCCGCGGCGGCGGCAGCTGTTGTGACTTTAATGGTTTTTTTCAGGTTGGCGACCTACCAGGATGAAAGGAGTGGGGAGAACGAGGAAGGTTCCAGAACCTGCCAGCCCCTGCCCACCTGGTCTGCCTGCGGCCGTCACTGCCCGGGACGCCCGCCTGCTCACCTCGCTCTCAATGTGCTGCTTCAGGCCCAGCTGCTGCTCCTTGTGCTGGTTGGCGCGGCTCACCTGCTCCTCGATGCCTGACAGCACCACCTCGCAGCCCACACACCTGCAGGAACGAGGGTCAGCAGAGGAGGGCTGTGATCAGGCTCACGAAAGAGAGACTCGCAGACACCCTCAAGTCCGGCCATCCAGACCCCTGTCTGAGTCAGAAGCCTTGCCAGGGCACCTGGGAGCCACCTGCGACAATATTCCCAGGAGCCAGCAGGACACTCAGGTAAGAAACGGGAAGAGAGAGAAGTGCCCGGAGTGATGTGCAAGATGGGAGTAGGAACTAAAACCAAAACAGGGTGGGGGAGGCAAAGAGGAAAAAGAGGAGGTGTCTTAACGAGCTCAAGTCAGACAAGAAAGCAGAAAACAGAAGCGGGAGAGGCCTGTGGCCTGTGGACAGGGCTGCTCACTGACCAGGGGGCTGCATGCAGCCGGAGACACGTGATCCACACCCCAGGGGGTGCGCTCAAGAGTACCACCCCCTCCCTCCCCCGGTTACTACACCGAGGACGCACCTCCCGCCTCCTGCCCCCCAGGCCCTCCTCCACTCTTTTTCTCCCTCAGAAGCCTCTGGAGGAACGAGCTCACTCCCCTTCATCCTCTTGGGTTCCACCTCTGCCTCCCAGCCCAACTCGCCCCCCTCCAAAGCATCCCTCCCTTTCTTGGGGCGAGCAGAGAAGGGACGGCACCGGGACACAGGTCTCACCACTCCTGCAGGGTTCGGGCGATGGCACTGAGGTCCTGGCGCTGGATGTCCCGCCCGATGCTGTAGTCAACCTCCAGCCGCTGGTTGCGCTGGTCCAGGGAGCCGCGCAGCACGTCGGCGTACACGGCCTCGATGACGAGGTCTTCCAGCTGCCGCACGTTCCGCAGGGCCAGGGCCTCCAGCAGCACTGCGTATGGGATACACTGGGGCCCAAGGGCGGGCTGGGGCTGTGAGGTTCCGCAGCAGAGAAGGGCTTCCAAGATTCTTCTTCCCTCCTTCCCGCCCACCCTCCGCTCCGATTCCTAAATCGTTTCCTCTAAGGTAAAATAAATAAAAGTACTCCCACCTGAGAAATAACAACGTGAGAAGAACAATCTTAAATAAAAGACATATGCTCCCCTACTCCCTTCCCTCCCCTACCCCAGGGTGACATCTGCCTGGACATCCATCCTGTGGCCCAGCTCAGGACAGAACACGGATCTGGTCATGATGAGCTTGACATAATGGGAGGATGTGGTGTGGGAGAGTCTGGAGCTACTCTGTTTACCATTTATACTCGTCTACCTCCAGAGAGGCATCTTGCAGTAGACAGCCTGGTTTAAGTAAAACCATGAGCATGCCGAGAGTCAGTAACAACTGGGAGATGCAGGTGGGTGGAGGTGGATAGTTAACAAAAACAGAACCCAACTGGATATACAAAGACAATTCTGGGTTATGTATTTCTTTCTTTCTTTTCTTTTTTGTGGTCGCGCCGCGCAGCTTGTGGGATCTTAGTTCCCCGATCAGGGATTGTTGAACCCGGGCCACCGCAGTGAAAGTGCCGAGTCCTAACCATTAGACCGCCAGGGAATACCCTGGGTTATGTGTTTCTTATTTTAGCAAACAGAAGCTGGCACCTCACCAGAAGAGAGAGATTCGTTCCAGCTCTGGATTCCACAGCTGTTTGCAGAGGACTTTACAGCGGGGGGAAGAGGGGGCTGCTGAACGACAGTGAGCAGTATCCTAGTGGCTATTCTGACTCCAAACATAAAAGGTGTTTTAATTAGAACTTAAGTTGGTTGGAAAAGAAAAAATAGAAAACTAGCAGAATAACATTCAGCCCCAAAGGCCGCAGGTAACAGAGTTCAGACCCAGACCTTGGAGGGGCATATGGGGCGAGGCAGGAGGAAGCACCACGGTGGTCAAAGGCTGTCCAAGTGCCGCTCCCTTCGAGAAGGGAGATACAGAAGCGTTCTCTGTGCTGCAGGACTGGGGGGGCTGTCACTCACCTTGACTTTGGCAGCCAGGGTGACGACTGACAGGTGTCGGAGCTTATTCTTCTGAGCCTCTGTGAGTGGGGGAAGATTCCGGGCTTCAGCTAGAAAAAAAAAAGACAAAGAAATCCTGATTTCACATTTGTGGAAAGCCCTAGCCTCCTTCCCTTGTCTTTTTTTTGTTTGTTTGTTTGTTTTTTGAGTTTTCCGTGCCAATTCAGGTCTTGACCCTGACCCTGTGTACTTAAGGGATCTAAGTCGGGTATCCCAGGAATTAGAAAGTCCCTCGGTAAACTGCCCTTCTCCCACCTCCAGTCTCCAGACCTCCAGCCCCTCCTGTTACCTAAGTAGTCAGCATATGTCCCATAAGCAAACACCGTGAGCAGCCGGAACGTGGAAGCAAAGTCACTCTCAGCCAGCTGTGAGAACATGATGGGAGAGAATAAGTGACAGGAAGGGCCTCTCTCTCCACCTTCCCAGCCTTACCCAGTTTGAGCTCCACTTTCTGGCCCCAGCCTTCCCCTCCAACATTAGCTTCCCAGCTCACCGAAAGGAGCTCTCTGCCTCTCTGACCACTCTCCCCACAGGAAGGCCTCACTTCTGCCTCCAGGCCTTTGTTTACACTATCCCCCCAATCCGCAATGTCCTCTTGCTCCATCTGCCTCCAATTCCTACCCTCAATTCAGAGTTGAAAACTTTCAGTGTTTAGTATCTAACACACACACACCACGCACACCCCCCAAACACTGCAAACTGTGTTGTCTGGTCCTTAAGAGTATATTTAGCATTTCTGAATTTGAATACCTTTAGGGGGTCTGCTGTACCCCCCAATTCACCAAAGACTTCTGCCTCAGCCTCACTCCCTTCACAGCTGCACGAACAGAGCAGGCACTGGGATTTGTGGCCTCTGCTTCAGACTGGCCTCACCCGGGAGCTTTCAACACCCAAGCCTACCACTGATCACCCACTTAGTCAATCGAAGCCCACCTAAGGTTGTTACCTAAGAATATCTTTCTTTTCAACAAGATTACAGATGTGGTCTCTGGTATCCCACTTAGGTCTAGCAGAGCTGTGCATGTAAGTTGGCTCTGCTGATAAATACTTGCTAAATAAATGATTTACACAGGGATATCCATCTTCTCTCTGCAACTGCAATGTAAGTTTCACAAGGGGAGCACTGTGTCTTGTGCTTTTCTGGTATTCCCAGATGACTAGCAGAGTGCTGAACAGGCACCAAAACACACTTCTTTTCCTTCACCCTGACTCTCTTTAATTCCACTGCAGAGGAAAGCAGGGGAAGAAAGCAGCCAGTTTTCTTTGGACCAGAAGGATTCTGAAAGGCTACATCCATTGACTCAATCACTGGCACTCAAAAACCTAACTCATAGCTGTCCACCAACCACTGTCATCTCAGGGCTTCGGCTGGTGTCACCCATCTTGGCAACCTATTCACTCTGGGCTTTAAACCCTTAACTCTGCCATTTCTGTGTGAACAGTTCTCTCTGCTGTGTTCCTAGCATCTTGTCATGTGTCTTTGGGAAAAAGATAACTTCTACCTTATCAAACTTAAGTGAATTAGCATATGGTGCAAACGGGAGAGAGCAGGTCATGCCAATTTCACATTCATTCCTTCCACTTGTACCAGACTTTATACTTTCCCATAATCTCATCTGATTTCTACAACAATAGTGAGGGGCAGTATCAGGTCCATTTTTTTTTTTTTTTTTTTTTTTTGGGGTCCGCGGGCCTCTCACTGTTGTGGCCTCTCCCGTTGCGGAGCACAGGCTCCGGACGCGCAGGTTCAGCGGCCATGGCTCATGGGCCCAGCCGCTCTGCGGCATGTGGTATCTTCCCGGACCAGGGCACGAACCCGCGTCCCCTGCATCGGCAGGCGCACTCCCAACCACTGCGCCACCAGGGAAGCCCTCAGGTCCTTTTTCTTTTTTTTTTTTTTCCTCAGGTTCATTTTTAAAAGACAATTTAGGCCCTAAAATAAAAGTGGCCTGATCAAGGCAATATGATTATTAAGAGCTACGACAGTGATGGAGACAGGCTAGAATCAGGTCTCCTATTCTGAATCACAGGCTCTTTTGCTTAAAAATGAAAAATACTGGGTTTTACAGATCATTCATCTCCAAAGGGGAATTAAGAGGTTTACTTGCCTACTTACTTCTGCATGCTGCCAGTTAATAATCATCGTATTCTTGTTCAACTGAATGGTTATGGGGCTGCAGAATGAGCCCTGCCCACCCGTTCTCAAATTCAAACTTTAGCCCCAAGCCTCCCTGGGTGCTATCCAGGCCAAGAACCCACCTCTCTAACATTAGGCATATCCAGCAGCTCCCCAAACACGTAGACACCAGGGGCCTCCAGCACCTGGTGGATGAGAGTGGCCAGCGCTGCCCCCTTGGCCGACTTGGCCAGGAGCAGAAATTGCTCCTGGTTCTGCCCTGTCACCTTCACCTCGGCACTCATGGCTGCACTGAGCTGGGGGTACCTGGGCTCAGGAAGTCTGGAGCTGCAAGGAAAGAGGATGTGAAGCTGGAGGTTCCTGAACTGGGGAGGAAGGAAAGCACAAGGCCTAGGACCTCTATTGCAGAGGCACTGAGCCACTTTTGCATCGAGGAATCAGAGATGGAGCAGTCTAACACTTGGATCTAGGAATCCTAAATTCGGCCACTTCGATGGCAGCCTGGCTGACACAGGGTTACCACGCCCACCTCCCCCATCCCTGGGCCTATCCCCAAGTCCCACCAGTGCACCCCACTGAACCCCAAGGCACAGGTCTTGGTGGGGGAAGGGATGTCACATAGTGTCCACCCCAGCTCCCTCAAATCGCCACTGTGCCCCGCATGTGCCCCGAACCACGTGACCTCACCCTCGGGATCCTTCCACGTGGCTCCGCCCCCTCCCTTAAAGAGGCCGCCCAGGGACCGTGGGCTCCCGCCGGCTGCCCCGTCGTACTCTGGGTCAGACCCTGCGGACAGCTACCTGGAAGCTTCTTCTTCCAGCGTACCGGGCGGGGCCACCGCTCCGTCACCTCCGGCAGCTGTTCCCAGCCTTTCCTGCCAACTCCCTGCAGGGCCGCTCTGGCCCCTAAACTCTATGGCTGGCTTCCGGCCGTACTTCCGCTTTTACGGGGCGGGCTTCGGGCGCGACATGCCCCGCCCTTGCCTCTGACTGCTGAAGCTCCCGTGAGCGAAGCAGGCGTTTTGCTCTCTGATTGGCTGTTGCAGAAAGAAGGACGGGCGCCTTTTCTTCGGCTTTTTTCAATAAAACTTTATTGTTGGAAGAGTGCTAGACGCTAAAAGCGGAGGGAACTCCAGGTGTCAGGCCGGTCCCGGCAGTTCTAAGCTGCTTGAGATCTGGACATCTGGGTGCACGGGGTGCCTGAGGCGAGATGAAAGCTGTGATCGTAAGAGACGGGGAGGAGGAAAAAAGCCTGGTGGGATGAGGAGCAGAGAGGACGGGGACAATCAATAATAGAAGTTGAGCAGCAGAGATCACCTGGGTAGCGCAACCACTCATTTTTTGGGAGGATGTAGAGAAAAGAGTGGACACGGTAAAGGAAATAATAATAGCTAGCATGTATCGAATGCTTACTGTAGGTCAGGCATCTTTTAAAATTAAAAATGTATCCCACTGAATCCTCGTAACTTTACAGCATCCCCACTGTGACCCCAGAACACCATCTGTCATGATTACAACATGTACTTATAGGGTGATGCTTTCCTATACATTGACTTTTTTAATTCCCGGGAAGGAAAAAAACACTAGGTGGAGGGAAGGCATATATTGTTATTCTCATTTTATAGATCAGAAAATTGAGGCTCATAAGAATTCATAGTTTTCCCTGGAACCCATGTCTTTTCAAACCTGGAGCCAACTTTCCAATTCACCGTGATACTTTAGGGGAAAAAAAAATAAACTAACATTTCTATAGTGTTTTTTATTTCATACCGGGCTCGCAGAAAGTTAAACGAGAGCAAAGTTAACGGTGTCTTGGAGCCTTTGTGTGAGGCACTGAGCTAACAGCTTTACTTCATTCATTTGATGCTTACAACAATCCATTATTGTTTCCATTTTCCAAATGGAAAAACTGAGGCCCAGGGAAGTTAAGTAATTGATAAGTACTGGAAAGATAAAGGGAAAAAAAAGATAACTGAAGAAAAAAATCATAGAACTGGTAGACTGCTGGAGCTGAGGGGACTTTAAGCTCAATGTTTATGGTCCACATGGCTTGGTTCATGATACAAAATGAGAAACAGAAACAGGGAAAGGACAAAGAGAAAGAGAATAATAAAATGAGGAAGAAGAGGCAGAGGAGGAGAAAGAAGAAGAAATAAATGAAAGAGCTGATACATGAAAGTGAAGAGAAGGAATCAAAGGCATAATAAAGCATCCAAAGTTTGAAGGAACCAAAGAATTAATGAGTCCAACCTTATCCATTTAAAGAGGGAAGGAAAAAGAAAAATATAAGGAAAGAACGAGAAAAGAGGCAATATATATTCTATTATATGCCAGGCCTTTATTTGTTCAGCGTTTTAACGACTTTTATTATTATTATTATTTGGCCTTGCAACATGTAAGATATTAGTTTGCCAACGAGGGACAGAACCCTGCCCCCTGCAGTGGAAGCACAGAGGCTTAACCACTGGACTGCCAGGAAAGTCCCTTAAAGACTTTATATTTTTAGAGCAGTTTTAGTTTTATAGTAAAACTGAGAGGAAGGTACAGAGATTTCCCATATACCCCCTGCTCCCACACATGCATAGAAAACCTCCATTATCAACATCAGACACCAGAATCGTACATTTTTTACCTAGGATAAACCTGTATTGACATATCGTAATCACCCAAAGTCCATAGTTTACCTAAGGGTTCACTCTTGGTGGTATACATTCAGTGGGTTTGGAAAACTGTATAATGACATATATCCATAATTATAATATACAGAGTATTTTCCTTGCTGTAGAATTTTTCTGTGCTCTGCCTACTTATCTCTCCCCGCCTCCTACCCCTGGCAACTACTGATATTTTTGTCATCTCCATAACATTGTCTTTTCCAGAATGTCATAGAGTAGGAATCATACAGTATGTAGCCTTCTCAGATTGGTTTCTTTCACTTTAAGTTTCCTTAAGTAAGAGATTTGTTGAGTTTTAATAGTTTTTCATGTATTTTGGATAACAATCCTTTATCAGATGTGTCTTTTGCAAATATTTTCTTCCAGTCTGTGGCTTGTCTTGTAATTCTCTTGATATTGTCCACCTCAGAGAGGAAGCTTTACATTTTAATTGTCTACCTTATCAATTATTTCTTTCATGTATAATGTCTTTGGTGGCATATCTAAAAAGGCATCACCATACTCGAGGTTATCTGGGTTTCCTCCTATGTCATCTTCTAGGAGCTTAATAGTTTTGCATTTTACATGTAGGTCTGTGATCCATTTGAGTGAATTTTTGTGAAGGGTGTAAAGTCCGTGTCTAGATTCTTTTTTTTTTGGAAGTGGATGTCCAGCACCATTTGTTGAAGAGACTATCTTTGTTCCATTGTATTGCCTTTGCTCCTGTGTCAAAGATTAGTTGGCTAGGGGCTTCCCTGGGGCCGCAGTAGTTGAGAGTCTGCCTGCCGATGCAGGGGACACGGGTTCGTGCCCCAGTCTGAGAAGATCCCATATGCCGCGGAGTGGTTGGGCCCGTGAACCATGGCCGCTGAGCCTACGCGTCCCGAGCCTGTGCTCCGCAACAGGAGAGGCCACAACAGTGAGAGGCCCGTGTACCGCAAAAAAAAAAAAAAAAAAAAAAAAAAAAAAGATTAGTTGGCTATATAGGAGTCTATTTCTGAGCTCTCTATTCTGTTCCATTTGTTTGTCTATTTTTTCATCAATACCACACCATCTTGATGACTATAGCTTTATAGTAAGTCTTGAAATCAGATAGTGTCAGTCCTCCAACTTTGTTCATCTCCTTCAACATTGTATTGATTATTCTGGGTCTTTTGCCTCTCCATATAAATTTTAGAATGTTTTTTGATATCTATAAAATAACTTGCTGAAATTGTGGTTGTGATTGTATTGACTCCATAGGTCAAGTTGGGAAGAACTGATATTTTGACAATGTTGAGTCTTCCTATCCATGTACTTGGATTATTTCTTCATTAATTAGTTCTTCTTCGATTTCTTTCATCAGAGTTTTGTAGTTTTCCTCATAGATCTTTTACATGCTTTGTTAGATTTATACTTAAGTATTTCACATTTTTTTGGTTACTAAATGACATTATGCTTTTAATTTCGAATTCCACTTGTTCATTGTTGGTATATAGGAAAGCAATTGACTTGTATATTAACCTTTGTATCCTGCAACCTTGCTATAATTGCTTATTAGTTCCAGGAGATTTTTGTTGTTGTTCATTCTCTCAGACTTTCTACATAAATGATTATGTCATCTGCGAACAAAGTCAGTTTTATGTCTTCCTTCCCAATCTGTATACCTTTTATTTCTTTTTCTTGCTTTATTGCTTTAGCAAGGATTTCCAGTACAATGTTGAAAAGGAATGCTGAGAGGGGATATCCTTGCCTTGTACCTGATCTTAGAAAGCTTCGAGTTTCTCACTATTAAGTATGATGTTAGCTGTGGGGTTTTTTTTGGTCTGTGTATGTTGTTGTTGTTGTTGTTCAACTTTTTATTTAACCTTTACAACCCTTTGAGGTGCACATTAATATCTCAGTTAACCTGTGAGGACACTGAGATCACAGAAGTTAAATAATTTGTTGAAAGTCACCAGTATAAGTGATGGGACTGAGATCCAAATGCAAGTTTGTCTGACTCCAACACTGTGCTAAGAAAGAGAAGAAAAAGCAGAAATGAAAGAGAGAAGAGAGGAGGGAGAAAGAGATAGTCTGAGATCTAGTCCTGATTCATTCAGCTTTACACTAGCGATGACCTTAAAGCGAATTGTGCTATCTTGTGGTAGCTCTTTTTCAGTATCTGCAAAGTAAGAGATTAAGGCCAGCTCTGATTCTGATGTTTTATGGTCCCGTGAGAGAGAGAGGAATAAGAGAAGAAAATGAGGGGACAGTTGATAAGTAGAAAAGGAGAATTTGGAGAAAGAAAGGAGGGGGGATGGACTAAAGAAGTGAGATTAGAAAGGGCAGAGAGAGAAGAGGAGGAGGGGTAGATACGAGAAAGAGAAGAATAGAAATAAGGAAAAAGGGGAAAGTGGGAAGAAAAGTAAAGATCCCCAAGGGAGGATGGGAGCTAATTAAACTTAAGCAAAGATTAGGATGTAACATTTATTCACTCATTTATTACTAAGCGACAGTTATTTACAAGGCCATGTGTCAGGTGCTGTGTTTTTAATGCTAAGGGTAGAAAACAAGATGCACTGAAATAAAGCTAGAGAAGCTGTCTGAAGTCTAAGGAGTCAGACACATAATAAAATATTCATCAGTGATTCAGAAGAATATATTTAGCACCTCTTATTGTCAGGCTTTTGTTCTAACTACTAGGGATATAGAAAAAACAGCTGCCCTCTTGGTGTTTACATTCTTGTGGTGAGACTCAGGCAGTAAATACATAGGTCCACACGTAAGTGGTCAGGAGCAAATTATGAAGCAAAAAAAAAAACGAGGGGGGATGGGGAATGCAAGAGACATTTACTCTTTTGTATAGGGTCGTAAGGAAAGCCCTCTCTGATAAGGTGACAATGGAGCAGAGGCTTTAAAAAAAGAAAAAGGAGCAAGTCATATGGATTTCTGTGGGGACAGTGTCCCAGGCAGAGCAAACAACAAGTGCCAGGTCTCTGAGATGAGAACATATTGATGAGTATAAGGAACAGCAAGGGGGCCTGTGTGGCTGGAGCAGAGTTGAAACAGGCTGGGACCTGGGACCCTTTGCTGCAGTGCTGCAATGCTTGCAACTGGACAAACAGCTCCTGGAGCTACAAGATATAAAGAAACTATAAGGGACTAACAATAACCATGTGCAAGCACGGTTGGGACAAATTATGAACAAAAAGATACAAAAAGACCAAAAACCTCAACTGCCACTTCTGCAGAGCCAGGAACAAAAACAGGGTACTGTGCATGCCCCCCCCACCCCTGCACAAAACACCACCCAAGGGGTAAGCAAAACACCTAAGCCACCACTCTGGCCTGACCCCCCGGGACACACCCCTACCATCACCTTGTATAAGAAACCAGCTCACCCCCCCCGCTTCGGGGAGCGAGCAATCAAGGGAACCTGCTGTTTGTTCTCACTACCTCCTGTGGCTGCAGGAGCCCCAGTAAAGCCTTGCCTGAATTTCTTGTCTGGCCTCTAGTCAATTTCTATTGATCTGATACCCTAGTCAGTATCAGAGTGAGAAGGGAGAGAAGCAGTGGCTGAGGCGGGAGAGGGAGCCCGGTTGGCCAGGTCATATCAGGCCTTGTGGCTCACGGTAAGGACTTTGGCTCTTACTCTGGGTGAGATGGACACCAGTGGAGGATTTGAGCAAAGGAATAACAGGATCTGACCCATATGCTTAAAATATTGTGATGCTGCATGGACAGAAACAACGAGTTTATTTAGGAGGCTACTCCAATGATCCAGGTGAGAGATTGTGGTGGCTTAAATGAAGGTGGTAGCAGTGGAGGTGAGAAACAGTTGGATTCTGAATTTAATTTAAAGCTGAGGTGAACAGAATTTGCAAATGGATGAGATGTGAGGTGTAAAAAGAAAAGAAAGAGTTAAAAATTACATCCTACAGGCAAGCTGCACCAAGCTTTCAAAGTGCAGATAATTTTAACCTTATATAAAATTTTCCAGAAATTAGGAAAAGAAAGGACAGTCCACAACTCGTTCTATGGGGCCAGAATTACTTTGATGGCTAAACCAGAAAAGGGTAGTACGAGAAAGGAAAGTTGCAGCCCAATCTCACTTATTAACAGAGATACAAAAATCTTCAATAAAACAAGAGCAAACTGAATCCAGCAAAGTGCAAAAAAGATAATAAACCAAGACTAACTTGAATTTATGTGAGGAATTTAAGGCTATAGCTTAATATTAGAAAATACATTCATTTTATTCATCATTTTAATAGATTAAAGGAATAAATCACACAATCATCTCAATAAATACAGAAAAAGCATGTGACGAAATCAACATCCATTTGTGGTAAAAAAAAAAAAAAATTTTTTTTTTAGAAAACAAGAAGGGAACTTGTGGGAGTTCCCTGGTGGCCTAGTGGGTAGGATTCCAGGCTTTCACTGCCGTGCGGCCAGGGTTCAATCCCTGGTTGGGGAACTGAGATCCTGCAAGCCACACAGTGTGGTCAAAAAAAAAAGAAGAAAACTAGAAGGGAACTTGTAAATCTGATAGAAGAATGCCTGGTACCACCAATTCTATTTAGTCTTGTAACAGGGATCCTAGACAGAGGAGTAAGAAAAGAAAGGGAAAAAAAGGATAAAATAATTAGATTAAAAAAGAAATAAAGCAGTTATCGTTTACAGAAAATGTCAAAATGTGATTGCATATGTAGAAAATTCAAAAGAATCTACAAATAAATTATTAGAATAAGAGTTTAACAAGGTTGCTTAAGAAAATATAAAATCAATTAATATATTTATATATGAACAACAATCAGATGATGAATGATTTTAAAACTTACCCCTTGCAATACTATGAAAAATATCAAGGTATAAATGTAACAAAACATGAGTAAGACCCATATGCAGCAAATTATAATTTATTGTGAGACACTGAAGACCTAAAATAAATGGAGAGATATTTCACATTCATAGATTAGAAGTCTCAATATCATGAAGAAGTCAGTTCTCCCTAAAGAGATTCATAGATTCAGTACAATCCTAATCAAAATCCCAACAGGCTTTTTTTGTGAGTGTATAAAACTGACAAACCAATTCTAAAATTCACATGGAAATGCAAAAGGCAAAAAATAGCCTCTTGAAAACGAACAAGACTTGCTTTACCAGATACCAGGACATAATTACAAAGCCATAATAATTAAGATAGTGTAGTACTGGCACAAGATAGATAGATAAATTGACCACTAGAATATAATACAGAGCTCAGAAAAATATCCACACATACATAGACAGGATTTATGATAGATTTGCACATTTGAGCAGGAGAGAAAAGACACACATTTCAATGTTGCTGTGACAACTGGGTATCCATATGAAAAAATAAAACTGAACCCCTATCTCAAGCCATATACAAAAATCATTCCCTACTATGCTACAGACTAAATGTAAAAGGCAAATTAAAAGGGTTTTAGAAGGTAATGTAGGGGAGTTCCCTGGTGACCTAGTGGTTAGGAGTCCAGGCTTTCACTGACAAGGGCCCCAGTGCCATCCCTGGTTGGGGAACTAAGATCCCACAAGACGTGTGGCATGGCCAAAAAAAAAAAAAAAAGATAATGTGGAAGAATTTATTCATGAATTCAAGGTAGGGAAATCTTTCTTAAGACAAATACACTAACCAAATCTAATCTTAAGACAAATACACTAACCATTAAGGAAAAGACTGATACATTTGACTGCATTAAAATCAAGAACATCTGTTCATCAAAAGACAAACCACAGAACAGAAGGAAGAATTTGTAACATTAGCACCGACAAAGGATGTGTCCAGGATGTATAAAGAACTCCTACAAATGAGTAAGAAAAAATCCTAACCACAAAAATTATAAATGTGAACTAAAGAGTTGAACTAGCGGGCTTCCCTGGTGGCGCAGTGGTTGAGAGTCCGCCTGCCGATGCAGGGGATGCGGGTTCGTGCCCCGGTCCGGGAGGATCCCACATGCCGCGGAGCGGCTGGGCCCGTGAGCCATGGCCGCTGAGCCTGCGCGTCCGGAGCCTGTGCTCTGCAACGGGAGAGGCCACAACAGTGAGAGGCCCGCGTACCGGAAAAAAAAAAAAAGTAGTCACTGAAAGAATGAATCAATCAGGAATATGAGAAATAATTCATAATGACCCAAAGTCTTCAGTGTAAAAGTCACTTACACTGCTAGTGAATATTCACTTGATAAATGTGACCCACACCCATCATATCCTCAGGATGAAGCTGGGGCTCACTGGGGCCCAGGATTTGCACACCCTGCCTGACATGGCCCGATTTGCATCCAGTGTGCACCGTCTTTCCCTGCCACTGGGAGACACTAGGAGGAGGGCTCACTCACTGTCTTCTGACCTCGGAATGAAGGGCTGTCAGGGACAGACAAGCAGGAGGGCAGCCACTGCAGATGCTGGTCAGAACAGCAGGTTTCCTTCTGGGAGGCGAGTGTGTCAGGCTAATGATAGTAATAACGCAGGGGATGAGGCGTGAGAGTCTGGAGGGGCAGGGGTGTAAGCAGAGACTTGGCTTAAAGCATTCTGCACAGGGAAGAGATCAGGGAGAGCAGGCAGATAGACCGGAAAGGCAGGTGGAGAGCAGAGGAGAGAATGAAGAGCTTGGAGTGGGCAGGGGTCCCAGGTGAAGTTAGCTAGGCAATAAACATTGAGCATCTACTATCTGTCAGGCGCCAAGGAAGGATACAGGGTAAACAAGGCAAATGAGGTCTTTGTTCTCTAGTGTATGTGGGGGTGGGTGGGGTCAGACGATAAACAGTAAACAAATATAAGATCATTTCAGAGAGTGATGAGTTGGAAAAACAGTGAAACATACTAATGAGATAGAGCAGGTGGCTGAGCGAGAAGAGGGAGCCAACTAGGTGAAGAGGCGGGGGGGGGGGGG
>NW_006797390.1:3389608-3408489 GCF_000442215.2 Lipotes vexillifer
GTGGGGGGGGGTGGGGGGGCAAAGGATTCCAGGAAGAGGGGATGAAAAGTACAGGGGTGCCAAGAGGATAATTTCAGACGTTTAGAACATCAAGAAGTCTGATCTGGCACATTGTTTGAATATTGAGGAGTAAGAGTTGGAGGGCCTCTCCTAACAAGGAGTTCAGATTTACTCCAAGAACAATGAAAAGCCACTCAAATATTTTAAGCAGGCAAGAATATGATACAATTTAGATTTTCAAAACATTACTAGAGGACTACCTGCTCTTTGGTGGGGCTAATGGCAGACTCTGGGAGGGCTCACGCCAAGGATCACTTCCCAGAACTTCTGCTGCCAGTGTCCTTGTCCCCGCGGTGAGCCATAGCCACCTGCTGCCTCTGCAGGAGACCCTCCAACACTAGCAGCAGATAAGCCAACATTTCCAGTTAAAGGTGCTTATTCCCAGTGCTGAACTTTCTTTGGAGGAATCCAATCAAAGGGGCTTGGATCCACAGTCAAATCACTGCCCACAGCTGGCGAAAGGTGACAGGGAGTGTGAAAAGTTCTCTTGTTTTGAAAGGAATATCAAGAAAGAATGGCTGAACTAAAAACCAAGCTGACATGAAAAGTGGGACCAGGAGGAGGGATAGCAACAGGACATTCTAGAGCCTCCTAGGGGCTCTTATCAGGAATAGATGCGTTAGAGAGCAGACAGCAGAAGCAAGAAGAACAACAATCCTGCAGCCTGTGGAACAAAAGCCACATTCACAGAAAGATAGACAAGATGAAAAGGCAGAGGGCTGTGTACCAGATGAAGGAACAAGATAAAACCCCAGAAAAACAACTAAATGAAGTGGAGATAGGCAACCTTCCAGAAAAAGAATTCAGAATAATGATAGTGAAGATGATCCAGGACCTCAGAAAAAGAATGGAGGCAAAGATCGAGAAGATGCAAGAAATGTTTAACAAAGACCTAGAAGAATTAAGGAACAAACAAACAGAGATGAACAATACAGTAACTGAAATGAAAACTACACTAGAAGGAATCAATAGCAGAATAACTGAGGCAGAAGAAGGGATAAGTGACTCGGAAGATAGAATGGTGGAATTCACTACTGCGGAACAGAATAAAGAAAAAAGAATGAAAAGAAATGAAGACACCCTAAGAGACGTCTGGGACAACATTAAATGCACCAACGGTCGCATTATAGGGGTCCCAGAAGGAGAAGAGAGAGAGAAAGGACCCAAGAAAATATTTGAAGAGATTATAGTTGAAAACTTCCCTAACATGGGAAAGGAAATAGCCACCCAAGTCCAGGAAGCGCAGATAGAGTCCATACAGGATAAACCCAAGGAGAAACACGCCGAGTCACACAGTACTCAAATTAGCAAAAATTAAAGACAAAGAAAAATTTTTGAAGGCAGCAAGGGAAAAACGACAAATAACATACAAGGGAACTCCCGTAAACATACAAGGGAACGCCCATAAGGTTAACAGCTGATTTCTCAGCAGAAACTCTACAAGCCAGAAGGGAGTGGCATGACATATTTAAAGTGATGAAAGGGAAGAACCTACAACCAGGATTACTCTACCCGGCAAGGATCTCATTCAGATTCAATGGAGAAATCAAAAGCTTTACAGACAAGCAAAAGCTAAGAGAATTCAGCACCACCAAACCAGCTCTACAAGAAATGCTAAAGGAACTTCTCTAAGTGGGAAACACAAGAGAAGAAAAGGACCTACAAAAACAAACCCAAAACAATTAAGAAAATGGTAATAGGAACATACATATCGATAATTACCTTAAACGTGATGGAATAAATGCTCCAACCAAAAGACACAGGCTTGCTGAATGGATACAAAAACAAGACCCAGGGCTTCCCTGGTGGCGCAGTCTTTGAGAGTCCGCCTGCCAATGCAGGGGATGTGGGTTCGTGCCCTGGTCCGGGAAGATCCCACATGCCGCGGAGCGGCTGGGCCAGTGAGCCATGGCTGCTGAGCCTGAGTGTCCCGAGCCTGTTGCTCCGCAACGGGAGAGGCCACAGCAGTGAGAGGCCCGCGTACCACAAAAAAACAAAACAAAACAAAACAAAAACAAGACCCATATATACGCTGTCTACAAAAGACCCACTTCAGACCTAGGGACACATACACACTGAAAGTGAGGGGATGGAAAAAGATATTCCATGCAAATGGAAATCAAAAGAAAGCTGGAGTAGCAATACTCATATCAGATAAAATAGACTTTAAAATAAAGAATGTTACAAGAGACAAGGAAGGACACTACATAATGATCAAGGGATCAATCCAAGAAGAAGATATAACAATTATAAATATATAGGCACCCAACATAGGAGCACCTCAATACATAAGGCTACTGCTAACAGCTATAAAAGAGGAAATTGTCAGTAACACAATAATAGTGGGGGACTTTAACACCTCACTTACACCAATGGACAGATCATCCAAACAGGAAATTGATAAGGAAACACAAGCTTTAAATGACACAATAGACCAGATAGAGTTAATTAATATTTATAGGATATTCCATCCAAAAACTGCAGATTAAACTTTCTTCTCAAGTGCACATGGAACATTCTCCAGGATAGATCACATCTTGGGTCACAAATCAAGCCTCAGTAAATTTAAGAAAATTGAAATCGTATCAAGCATCTTCTCTGACCAAAACGCTATGAGATTAGAAATCAATTACAGGGAAAAAAACGTAAAAAACACAAACACATGGAGGCTAAACAATACATTACTAAATAACCAAGAGATCACTGAAGAAATCAAAGAGGAAATCAAAAAATACCTAGAGACAAATGACAATGAAAACATGATGATCCAAAACCTATGGGATACAGCAAAAGCAGTTCTAAGAGGGAAGTTTATAGCTATCCAAGCCTACCTCAAGAAACAAGAAAAATCTCAAATAAACAACCTAACCTTACACCTAAAGGAACTAGAGAAAGAAGAACAAACAAAACCCAAAGTTAGACCTAAAGGAACTAGAGAAAGAAGAACAAACAAAACCCGAAGTTACTAGAAGGAAAGAAATCATAAAGATCAGAGCAGAAATAAATGAAATAGAAACAAGGAAAACAATAACAAAGATCAATAAAACTAAAAGCTGGTTCTTTGAGAAGATAAACAAAATTGATAAACCATCAGCCAGACTCATCAAGAAAAAGAGGGAGAGGACCTAAATCAATAAAATTAGAAATGAAAAAGGAGAAGTTACAACAGAAACTGCAGAAATACAAAGCATCCTAAGAGACTGATACAAGCAACTCTATGCCATAAAATGGACAACCTGGAAGAAATGGACAAATTCTTAGAAAGGTATAACCTTCCAAGACTGAACCAGGAAGAAAGAGAAAATATGAACACACCAACCACAAGTAATGAAATTGAAACTGTGATTTAAAATCTTCCAACAAACAAAAGTCCAGGACCAGATGGCTTCACAGGCGAATTCTATCAAACATTTAGAGAACAGCTAACGCCCCTCCTCCTCAAACTCTTCCAAAAAATTGCAGAGGAAGGAACACTTCCAAACTCATTCTATGAGGCCACCATCACCTTGATACCAAAACCAGACAAAGATATTACAAAAAAAGAAAATTACAGACCAATTATCACAGATGAATATAGATGCAAAAATCCTCAACAAAATACTAGCAAACAGAGTCCAACAACACATCAAAAGGATCATACACCATGATCAAGTGGGATATATCCCAGGGACGCAAGGATTCTTCAATATACGCAAATCAATCAATGCGATACACCATATTAACAAACTGAAGAATAAAAACCATATGACCATCGCAATAGATGCAGAAAAAGCTTCCGACAAAATTCAACACCGCTTTATGATAAAAACTCTTCAGAAAGTGGGCATAGAGGGAACCTACCTCAACATAATAAAGGCCATATATGACAAACCCACAGCAAACATCATTCTCAATGGTGAAAAACTGAAAGCACTGCCTCTAAGATCAGGAACAAGATAAGGATGTCCACTCTCACCACTATTATTCAACACAGTTTTGGAAGTCCCCGCCACGGCAATCAGAGAAGAAAAAGAAATAAAAGGAATACAAATTGGAAAAGAAGTAAAACTGTCACTGTTTGCAGATGACATGATATTATACATAGAGAATCCTAAAGATGCCACCAGAAAACTACTAGAGCTCATCAATGAATTTGGTAAAGTAGCAGGATGCAAAATTAATGCACAGAAATCTCTGGCATTCCTATACACTAATGATGAAAAATCTGAAAGTGAGATTAAGAAAACACTCCCATTTACCATTGCAACAAACGGAATAAAAGACCTAGGAATAAACCTACCTAAGGAGACAAAAGACCTGTATGCAGAAAACTGTAAGACACTGATGAAAGAAATTAAAGATGATACCAACAGATGGAGAGATATACCATGTTCTTGGATTGGAAGAATCAACATTGTGAAAATGACTGTACTACCCAAAGCAATCTACAGATTCAATGCAATCCCTATCAAATTAGCAATGGCATTTTTTACAGAACTAGAACAAAAATCTTAAAATTTGTATGGAGACCCAAAAGACCCTGAATAGCCAAAGCAGTCTTGAGGGAAAAAAACGGAGCTGGAGGAATCAGACTCCCAGACTTCAGACATACTATAAAGCTACAGTAATCAAGACAATATGGTACTGGCACAGAAACAGAAATACAGATCAATGGAACAGGATAGAAAGCCCAGAGATAAACCCACACACCTATGGCCAACTAATCTATGACAAAGGAGGCAAGGATATACAATGGAGAAAAGACAGCCTCTTCAATAAGTGGTGCTGGGAAAACTGGACAGCTACATGTAAAAGAATGATATTAGAACACTCCCTAACACCATACACAAAAATAAACTCTAAACGGATTAGAGACCTAAATGTAAGACCAGACAGTATAAAACTCTTAGAGAAAAACATAGGAAGAACAGTCTTTGACATAAATCACAGCAAGATCTTTTTGGATCCACCTCCTTGAGTAATGGAAATAAAACAAAAATAAACAAATGGGACCTAATCACACTTAAAAGCTTTTGCAAAGCAAAGGAAGCCATAAACAAGACCAAAAGACAACCCTCAGAATGGGAGAAAAGATTTGCAAACAAATCAACGGACAAAGGATTAATCTCCAAAATATATAAACAGCTCATGCAGCTCAATAGTAATAAAACAAACAACCCAATCCAAAAATGGGCAGAAGACCTAATAGACATTTCTCCAGAGAAGACATACAGATGGCCAAGAAGCACATGAAAAGCTGCTCAACATTACTAATTATTAGAGAAATGCAAATCAAAACTACAACGAGGTATCAGCTCACAGTTAGAATGGGCATCATCAGAAAATCTACAAGCAACAAATGCTGGAGAGGGTGTGGAGAAAAGGGAACCCTCCTGCATTGTTGGTGAGAATGTAAATTGATACAGCCACTATGGAGAACAGTATGGAGGTTCCTTAAAAAACTAAAAATAGAATTACCATATGACCCAGCAATCCCACTACTGGGCATATACCCAGAGAAAACCATAATTCAAAAAGACACATGCACCCCAATGTTCACTGCAGCACTATTTACAATAGCCAGGACATGAAAGCAACCTAAATGCCCATTGACAGAGGAACGGATAAAGAAGATGAGGTACATATATACAATGGAATATTACTCAGCCATTAAAAGGAACGAAATTGGGTCATTAGTAGAGACGTGGATGAATCTAGAGACTGTCATACAGAGCGAAGTAAGTCAGGAAAAGAAAAACAAATATCGTATATTAATGCATATATGTGGAACCTAGAAAAATGGTACAGATGAACCGGTTTGCAGGGCAGAAATGTAGATGTAGAGATGTAGATATAGAGAACAGGTGTAGATGTAGAGAACAAACGTACGGACATCAAGCGGGGAAAGCGGCAGGGGGTTGGGGGTGGTGGTGGTGGGATGAACTGGGAGATTGGGATTGACATATATACACTAATACGTATAAAATGGATAACTAATAGGAACCTGCTGTATAAAAAAATTACTAGACATTGTGAAGACTAGTTTGTAAAGGGCAAGGGCAGAAGCAAAAAGATTATAGCAAGATTATAACAGTGATGGAGAGAATGAGATGAATTCAGGACATATTTTAGATGCAGAGCTCACAGGACTTGCTGATGAATTAGATACACGGTGGGAATCAGTGAGAAAGGGAAAGGGAGGAAGGATGTTTCCTAGGTTTTTAGCCTGAACAAGCAGAAGCCATCATATCCCAGGATGGGGAACACTACTGGGAGAGAAATGGATTGGTGGGGGGCAGCAGTGGTAATCCGAGACATCTATTTGAGCCTATAGGAGCTTTGTATGGCTATTAGGCATCCAAGTGGAGATGTCAAGTAGGCTGTTGGATAAATGAGTCTGGAGCGCTGTATATAAATTTAGGACTTGCTGACATTTACATAGTATTTAAGCCCTGGGACTGGATGACATCACTGGACAGAGAATGTGGAACGAGAAGGGGGCCAAGGACTAAGCCCTAGCAAGTTCTCACATTTAGAGGTCAGGCAGAAGACAGAGAAGGAAAAGCCATGGAGGATGAAGGGAAATTAGAAGAGTGTAATGTCCTAGAAGTGCAACTCAAGTAAAACAGGGTAACCTGAAAGGGGGGGAGGGTGATAGGACAGGATGAGAGTGGGGGCAGGGGAAGCCCATTTAGATAGACAGAGAGGTTAGGGAAGGCCTAGCGGAGGAGGTGACATTGGATCTAAGTGAAATTTTAATGAAATGAGTGAATCATTGTGAAAAGCCAGGGTAAAACATTCCAGGCAGTGGGAACAGCAAATGCAAAGGCCCTGTGGCAGGTTAAGCCCTTCTAATTATAGTAACATAGATCAGGTCCAGTGTGGCTGGGGCATGAAGAGTGTTAGGAGGGGCGGGGCCAGGTTATACAGGTCCCTGTAAGTCACGGTGAGGAGTTTGATACTCCGAGCGCTAGAAAAGCTGAGTAATGCAACTCGGTCTACCTATTTTAAAGATCGTTTGGTTTGCTTCGGGGAGAATGCATTGCAGCAGGACCAGAATGGAATCAGGGGATCAAGCTGTTGGGATAATCCAAGGTCTCCACTCCCACCCTGACCCCGACCTCATTCCCAGCACTCAGCACTCTCCAGCAGGGGCGAAACAGAGTTGGGGTCACAGAGCTTTGGGTGACTCAGAATCTCAGAGGTTGGCTGGGGCAACCAAGGGTGTCCATGGAGTTGGGGTGAAGGGTGGAGAAGCCCGCCACCGGAACCCGGGGAATCGGACGGTGCTCACCCTCCGCTGCCCTCTCGCATTCTCCACCTGGGACGCAGCCGGGCGCGGCTCCCCAGGCGCGGCAGCGGGAGGGTTAAACCATGCGGGAGGGGGAGAGGCGGAGACCTAGCGCTCCGAGCTGCCGCGCCGAGCCCCGCCGGGCCGAGCGCAGCCCGAGCCGAGCCGAGCCGAGCCGAGCCGAGCATCTCCCGCCGCCGCCGCCGCCGCCCCGCGCCCCGGGCGCCCGCCCCCACCCTCTACAGCACCCCGCTGCCCTCAGAACCCCCCGACCATGCCCAGTGCCCCCCACGCTCCCGCGACCCCCCAGCCCGGCGCAGCCCCGAGCTCTCGCAGCCGTCGCGCCGCCGCGCCAGGCATGCAGGTGAGCGAGAGGGACCCCCCACGCCCCCGCCCGAGGGAGCCCGGCCCTGCCCTCCCCGACTCCGCGCCTTTTGCCCCCCGCCCCTCCCGGCGCGGTCCCTCGCCCGGCTCGAGCCTCCAGCCCATAAGCGCGCCTTCCCCACCACGCTTTCCTTCGCTCCGCGGGTCCCGATTCCATCCTGCCCTCCTGGCGCAGCGGTCGCCGTCCCCGCCGCTGCCTTCCTCCCGCCTTGGGCTCAGCCCCCGGCTCCTTGCATCCTCCAGCCTCGGCTTCCCTTTCTGCTCTCAGCGCTCCCGCCCGAGGAGACCCCTCGCCTACCTCCTGGTCCTCGTCCCCCGCCCCGCTTATCGCTTTCCAGCCCTGTCCAGGGAGCGTGGGCCTGTGGGAGGGGTGGGCTCGCGGCCGCGCTGGGGATGGGGCCCGGTTCCCCCAGCCCGAGGCTTCCGCCCCACCCCCAGCTCGTCTCCTGCGCACAACAGGTCGGTGAGGAGCGAGGGGAGGGTGGGGTGGCGCGCCAGCCAGGGGACTTGGGGCTTCCTGGACGGGGTGACTAAGGGGTGCGGGGTCCGGGGACTGGAGATGACGTTGGTTGGGGAGGTGGGATGCACGGGCGGAGAGGCGAGTGGGTCCTGGAGTCAGCTGGCCACAGACGTCCCTGGGAGCCCTCTTCCCCTCCCCTGGCTCGCACGCCTTCCTCTGTCCCTGCAGCATCCTTCTTTTCCCGGTTCCGTCTCCCTTCTTCCCACCAGGCCCCCATCCCTGCCTCTCTCCGTAGCTCCGTATCCCTTTCCGTTGGAAGAAACAATTTCCATCTCCTCCATCTTTGCTGTTCCCGTTTTCCGTCCCCCGTCCCTTCCTTGTCTCATGTTGTCCTCAGTACCATGTTCTCTCCTTTCCCCCTTCCTTCCTCCCCGTCCCTGGTCCCCTCCCTCCCTCCTCTCCCTTCCCCTTCCACGATCTCCACTTCCCACCCTGCCTGGACCTTTCCTTCCTCCTCCTCCTGCCCTTCCTCCTTCCCCGCTCCTGTGACCGCCTCACCCTCTCAGCTTCCCTCGCTGACCTTTACTCTCATCCTCAGCATCCTCCAGCTGCCGATCTCCTCTGCGCCCCCCAGTGCATTCTTTCAGGACTAGCCCCCTTCCTCTGTTTCCTCTTCACCTTTCTCTTCCCTTCTCACGCCTCGCCAGCCTTCCCTGTCTCAGGCCATCATCCCTTCACATCTCTCCCCGCAGCCCACTTCCCCAATCCCTTCCCCAGACTCTCCCACCTACTCCCCTGTTATTCTCTGAGAGGGCTTCATGTCCAGATTTAGACCCAGAATCCAGAGGACACCAAGTGTCATATCCTCATTCACTGGGGAGCCTGCTGCCGCCGCCTGGATCCACCACCCTCAGCTCTGAGAACGTGTCCTCCTCTTTCAAAACCATCCATCCCGATTCTCCCAGGACTCTTTACCCAGCAGAGCTACATTTGAGGGGGTGGCCTCTCCCCAACTCCACCTCCCCTCAGAGGGCACCTATGCATTTGGATGATGGAACACTGAGCAAATATTATATTCTGTAGTTTTCCTCCCGCCCACCTCTCTCTTTCTCTCTTTCCTTCCATCCCTCCATCTCCTGTTCCCCTGCTCCTGAAGATGAGATTCCTGGGGCCATTCAATCATAAGAGAAAGGCCTCAGACAACAAGTGGGGTGGGCAGGCGGGGATGCTCCCCCTGTGCAACCACACACGTTCACACACTCACTCAGATTGACTTCCTCTTCCCTCCCCCACTCAGACTCCCTCCCTCCCTCGGTAGGTGCTCAAGGAATCACAAGGTTCTTGGCTCTAAATTAAGATCTAAGAAAAGCTAGGAGCTGTGGGCAGAGGAAGTGAGACGGAAGGAAGCCAGAGAAGTGAGAGTAGACCCTGGGGTGGGGAGGTAACAGGGACCTGGGAAGTTGTGTAGATAGGGGCTGGGGGCTAGACGGGACCATTCTGGGGGTTCCTCTCCCCGCTCCCCACCCCCCACAAGAGGATGCTAGGCAGCCATGGGTCCTGAGTGGCAGCAGCATAGCTAGCAGCCACAGCTGGGAGGGGAGATGGAAGTGAGCTGGTGGATGAATGAGCTGGGGAAGTGCTCAGGGCAGGGCTGGGATGTGACGACCCCTCTCTCCCCCAGTAAAGGCTGAAAATCTGGGTCATCTCTGAGGAAGATCTCGGACATGGAGTCCAGAATGTGGTAAGTCTGGTCCAGCAGGGGAAGCTTGGAAGCCACTTTCCCTGGGGTCTTGGCACTTTCCCTCCTAGGCCCACCCGGGGCCTTCCATCCTGAGGGCTAGACTCTAGGAAGATGGGAAATGAGACCAGTCTTCCCAAGGCCCACCTACTTTTTGCACAGAGTCTTGGAGGGAGGTGGCCTGTCCTCTGCACACATAAGCCCAAGATGGCCTTGGTTTCACCCGCTCTCTCTCCCTTCCTGCAGGCCTGCGCTGCTGCTGTCCCATCTCCTCCCTCTCTGGCCACTGCTGTTGCTGCCCCTCCCACCGCCTGCCCAAGGTTCCTCCTCCCCTCGGACCCCACCAGCCCCAGCCCGGCCCCCCTGTGCCCGGGGAGGGCCCTCAGCCCCACGCCATGTGTGCGTGTGGGAGCGGGCACCTCCACCAAGCCGCTCCCTGCGGGTCCCAAGATCACGTCGGCAAGTCCTGCCAGGCACCTCGCCCCCGGCCACCCCATCAGGCTTTGAAGAGGGGCCACCCTCATCCCAGTACCCCTGGGCTATTGTGTGGGGTCCTACAGTGTCTCGAGAGGATGGGGGGGACCCCAACTCTGCCAATCCTGGATTTCTGCCCCTGGACTATGGTTTCGCAGCCCCACATGGGCTGGCCACCCCACACCCCAACTCAGACTCCATGCGGGGTGATGGAGATGGGCTAAGCCTTGGAGAAGCACCTGCCACCCTGCGGCCAGTCCTGTTCGGGGGCCGCGGGGAAGGTGAGTGGGAGTTGGGGAGGTTGGTAGGGATTTGGGGGTGGGGAGGCTGGCTGAAGACTCTAAAGGAGCCTCAGAGGAGCTCAGGTCCACTGGAGAAGACAGATATGTAAACACTCGGTGATGAGTCAATGTAATAAATGCTCTAATGGAGGCGCGCACAGCATGTTTTTAGGCAGAGAGAGAAGGGAGACACTATTTCTGCCTGGGGATCAGGACACCCTCCAAGAATTGACATTTAAGCTGGACCTTGGAAACAGTGGGAGTATTCCAGGCAGAGGAAATGAACGAACCCTTCAGGGTGACATCTGAGCGCTGAGAGGGGGCCAGTGGTCTGGGGGTGGGGCCAGGGTGGAGATGGACGTTTCCAGCCCCTAGTTTCTGTGCAGAGAGAGAAGTTCACTCTGACCTTGGAACCTCCTCCTCATCCCATATATACAGAAGATTTGGGGAAGTGGAGAAAAAGGATTTGGGAGGAAAAGAGCTGAAAACTCTGGGGAAAGCCAATGATAAAAATAAAGCGGGGAGGCTCCAGAGAAGCAGAAAGAGTTGGGCAATGTGGCTTCAACAGCCCAACCTCCAGCCTCTCTCAGCTCCCCCCACCTCAGGCCTCCCTAAAAATTTCTCCCTACCCCAAGCAGGTGTGGACCCTCAGCTCTATGTCACAATTACCATCTCCGTCATCATTGTTCTCGTGGCCACTGGCATCATCTTCAAGTTCTGGTAAGCTGGGGTGGGGGGAGGAGATGCTGGCATTCCATCAATGTTTGGCTACATTTGGCTGGAAGGAGGGAAGGAGCCAGGGCGGCAGTTTTGCTGGCGGTGGGATAGGAAGTGGTGGATTAAGGCAAGACTTTGGGAAAAGGTAGGAAGGATTCGGGTGGGGGAAGCTCTGAGAAATGAGTGCAGATTCCTTCTGGGGAAATACAAGGGTGATGTGAGAGGGGGGGGAGTCATTTGTGTGCACAGGGGCTTTGGTGGCCACCCCTTGTCCCCGTATCCTCCACGATCCATTCTGCAGAGCCCCTTCTTAAGGCTGCCTGGGGAGGAGGGAGAAAAATCCGAGCTTCCTTTGCACACACTTAATATCGGGTCGCTCAATCCTTCCCACTTTACTGCAAGAATCATTAGACTCAGGCGTCCAGGTCATTAGCTGACTTTGAACTAGAACTAAACCTGCCAGGCGCCTGCTGCGGAGGTTTGAAATGGCTCTGCTGGGTATGCGTGGGGGAGAGGCGGTTCTGGGGGACTCTGTGTGTCTGTGGGGAGGAGCTACTCATTCTGTGGATCTGAACCAGGAGAGAGGGTGGCTTAGATTCCCGAGACCCCTGGCGGGGAGAGGACGTGGCTTTGTGGACGCGGTCTCAGGACACGGGGCTTAGGGACCTGTTAGAGGCTGGTTTCTCTGCTGTAGGATGTTGCGGGTGCCTGAGGGAGGCTAGGGGTGACCAGTGCTGGAAGCCCAGGTTGGGGGCTTCCTGAGTGTGTGAGAACCTCTTTCCTTCTGGGGCACCAGCTGGGACCGCAGCCAGAAGCGGCGCAGGCCCTCTGGGCAGCAAGGTGCCCTGAGGCAGGAGGAGAGCCAGCAGCCCTTGACAGACCTGTCCCCAGCCGGGGTCACTGTGCTGGGGGCCTTCGGGGACTCGCCCACCCCCACCCCTGACCACGAGGAGCCCCGAGGGGGACCCCGGCCTGGGATGCCCCAGCCCAAGGGGGCTCCAGCCTTCCAGCTGAACCGGTGAGGGCAGGGCAGAGGGCTGGGAGGGCGGGCAGGGGAGGCACCTCGGGGCTGCGATTGTGGGATTGGGGCTCCCCCTCCCGGGTGGGTGGAAAGGAGGCAGACCTGCCCCCCCCCCCCCCCCGGGAGACTGTGTAGCCTGCCACTGCCAGGGTCCCATGATCCAGGGACAATTTCCCTGGGAGAACACACAGCAGGCCTCAGGCTGTTGCAATGTCATGCCAGCTTCTGCCACCACAGGCTCACCCCGCATTCCATACCCCTCCCTCTACCCAGCCTGAGTGAGCTGTAGACCCCTAATCAGCTGCTGCCCCCCCCCCCCCCCACCCCGGGAGACTGGACCCCTCCTCGCCAGGGCACCCTTCCATCTCCCGCTGTCTGTGGATCTGCGTCCTGTTCTCATGCTGCCATTTAACTCCCAACTCTGCCCTCCTAACCTTGATCCCTTTTATTTCTTGGACTGCCCTCTCGATTCTGGCCTGCCTCTTGGTTCCTGACGGTGCCCTTTCCCTTTTCCTCTCAGGATTCCCTTGGTGAATCTGTGATCCCCCCCAAGCCTGGGCTGCCACCAAGCAGGGGGCCAAGGGGCCGGCACAGCCCCCATCCCGCTGAGGGCAGGGCGGCCGTGGGCGCCTCGGAACACTCGCTAGCCCGCGGGTGAGCGCACCTGCTCAGCCTCCTTTAGGTGGGGGCCTCACATATCTGTGGCTTTTCGCCCCCGGCCCCGCCCTGGCACACTCACATGAGAGCCTTGCACACTCACCTCTCCCCTCACGAGCCACTGCACATACTCATGCTCTTGTACGGCCAGTCTCCCTAGCCACGTCTCTCCCCTCCGCGGATCCCTCACGTCCTCCCTTTCGTCTCACACTGTTCCCTTTGTCTTCTCCCCCGTCCCACCCATCGCTCAGTGGCCCATCACTCAGAGGTCAGTGGGTGACTCCCGTGGACTCTCGTGTGCATGTCCTGGCCCCGCGCTGCGGCGTTGTGTGTCACGCTCACACTCTCGCCTCATGAACACCCACTGATTGAGTTTCTGTGGCCCCTGCATGCTGCCCCGGAGGTGGGTGGGAGGTGAGCTGGGGGCTCCATGGGCCTCCATCTGTCGCGGTCCCATCCCGCTCCACGTCACGTGTTTCGCTGTCTCCCCCATCCCGCTCCGAGGGCTCGAGCACTCGTTACCCTGAGGGCTCCCTGTGGGAATGGGAGGACTGAGGGCGCAAACTCCTACCCGATCCACTGCTAAATTCTGTTGTCTGGGAGATGGCTTTTGGGGAGTCACCTGCTGCACTACATGAGAAAGGGGCTCCCATTTGCCCTCCCCTGCTTCCTAAGTCCGTCTGTCCTGGCTGTCTGTGTGTGTCACTCTGGAATTCAGAGCCCCCTGAGCCAGTCCTCCACTTGCCGGCCTCCCTGAGGGCCTCCATTAACTCCACCTAGGCTGCCAGGGACCAGAGCCAGCTGGTTCAAGGCCATCGGGAGCTCTGCCTCCCAATCCGCCCCTCCCTCCCTCCCTCCTTGGTTCCTCCACTCTCCCTCCTTTTGCACCGCCCCCCCCTCAGGTTTTTCCTGACTTCTCATGGCTTTCCCACCTTCCTTCCTACTTCCCTGTCTTACCTGGCTCCTATGCTGTGATATATATTTTTGTATTATCTCTTTCTTCTTGTGGTGATAATCTTGAATTCTTGTGGGATGTAAGTTTCAAATTTTTCAAATAAAGCCTTTGCAAGATACCTGAGTCCCCTGGTTCTGCCTTATGAGCCCCACAGAGAGGAGAGGAGGAGGGGCGATGGGCAGCTAAAAGGGAAGGAAAGAAGGATGGGGGTGGTGGTGCGGGTAACCCCTCCGGACCCGATGTGACCTGGCCTGCTCTGACCCGGGGTCGGGATTCGGGGCCTTTGACTCGGGATGGAATGGAAGGAAGAGACACTGAAGGGGGCAGTCTTGACAAGGAGCAGCCGCAGCAAGAGAGAAACCGGAAGAGTGGCTTGTTAATTGCTAGACAAGGTCAAGAGAGACCACGAGAAAGGAGGTAGAAGAAAAGGGAAACTTACGTAGACGCACAGGCGATGGCGCAACAGCAAGAAAAGGAAGAGGGGGGCGCTGATACACACATGGAGGTCGAAGGGCAAAAGGAGAAGAAATCATGGAGCAACGGGCAAGCGATGAGAGGGAGCCGCAGTAAAGAGGCTGGCTGCCCCGCTTGCTTTATTTGCAGCCTTGCTCCCTCACCCGCCCCCGCCCACAGCTGCCCCCAGAAGCCCCGCGGTTAGTTCTCATTAGCTTTCCCCGCTCTGCCCTCTCTGAGAGGCACTGCTGGGGTGTGGGCGTGGAATCGAGGGGTACGTTTGGAGGAGGGAATGCAGGCTGCCCAGCTGGGATCAGTCACCTCTGAGCCCCCAGTTCTAGGTCTGGCTCTCATAACAGCCCTGCAGAAACCCACACGGCAGCCTCTCAGCTGTTGCTAGGTTCTGTTGCCATGGTAACCACCCAGGTCCCATTTCTCCCCCAACCCCCATCTGTGCCCCACTTGCTCCCGGGAAATGGGGGTGCTCCAGGGAGAAGAGGAGACGGTCACATGCAAGAGGGGGGCTGCCCTGGCCTGTGTTGGCCTCCATGTGTTTATTTTTGCAGTTAGAATCAGGAATGTCTATGTATCTGTAGGTGGGTGCTTTAGGGGTTGGGGCGCTTTACTGTGTACTCAAGTGAAGTGTGGCTGAGTCCACGAAGCACACAACAGTGAGCGAGGTGGAGGGAGTGTATTTCTCAGGATCAGAGCAGTTTGTGGGTTCGGGTCATCAGACTCCCTAAGAAAGAGAAGAAAGAAGCAGATCCGGGCCAAGGAGTGATGAACCAGCTAAAAGCAGAGGTGTGAGGCAAACATGCTGCTGAGGCAGGCTCAGAGTCAACCCAGTGGGACCTGAAGAGACCCCAGCCTGAAGCTGGTGGAAGGGAGAGGACTGGATGAGACCTGAGGGTGCAGGAAGAGGTGCTGCTGGGATGGGCTGGAGGCAGTGAGGGAGGACCTCAGGGGGAGGGGGAGGGGGAGGGGGAGGGGGAGGAGATGGCCGGGAGAGGAAGCCTCATTACCCTTTCCCTTCCTTCCCCACAGGAATCTAGTCCTTGTCAGGTGGAGGTTGGGGGGAAGAGGAGGCGCAGAAGGGGAAGAGCTGAAGTGCCTGGACAGCACATCTCTCTTATCACCTTCCTCTTCAGAGGGACAGTGTGACCCCAAGGCTCATCCATATGCAGAAGGCACACATGAAGGTCCTTAATGAAGAGGGAATTAATTATCACCTAATTAGACTGCTGTTCCTCTAAATTTAAATAAATTAAAATATACCAGCAAGACACAGGAAATTCTTACCTGTTCCTTCTCCCTAAATGCCCTCCTTCCCCATGGAAAGTCAGATTGGCAGGGAGAGACAGAGGAGAAAGTTGTCCGAGTCTTCTGAGTTGTCCTAAAGGAATGATCCCAAACTAAATCCCATTGTTATGCTAACCAGGAAGAGTCAGGAGGCCCTGGGGAAGGATCCTAACTTTATCTCACGTAGTGTTGAAACTGAAACTATGGGGCCTCGGGAGGTCCTCAGAAGGCTCCAAATGGCAAAGCAATCACTGCTTAGTCACAGACCAAGAACACAAACAGTGGCCATACTACCCCTTTGCTTCTTGGAGGCCACCCATCACTACTGGGACCAGCGTCTCTCATCTGTATGCTTTCTTTGCCTCCTGAGTTGTGCATCAAATGACTAAGCCAGGCTTCTCTTAAGCATTTTTCTGAAATGCTTACCATTGTGGCTCAGACCAAACCAGGGAGTGGGGAAGCCCCCAGGAGGAGGGATCTCCCAGGCAGAGCTCAGGGTGTGGAAGTGATTCAAGATGGAAACAGTGTGCCAGCTGGAAAACCCCAGGCTAAAATTAACAGCCCTCCTCCCCCTACGCCCCACATTTATCTCTCTAAAGCTTTTCTCTAAGGAGTTCAAAGCACTAAAACTTGCTTCTTATAGCAAGGGCAGCAGCAGGGTTGACAAGTGGAGACACCGAGGCCCCGGGGGGTGCCAGTTATTGTAAATAGGAGAACAGAAAGAGAACCAGAACTTATAGCGATTACCACCATTTTGCTCCCACTTTTCTATCTCTGCCCCCAAAGTCAAGGTTTCTCATATCATCGATCTCTAACCCATGCAGCAACTACGTCTGGTCACATCTGCGCCCTTAAGACCCTTATCCTATTGTGTCACTATTGGGTTGACACAGACAGGTTACAGAGTCCCAAAATGTGATAAAGAGAGCAGACGCTTTTAAAAAGATACAAATACGTATCTTCTGTTCAAACATTTAATTGGAATTTTTATTTTTAGGTGTCTTTTGCTACTTCCTGGGGAAGCTGTGACCTTGGGAAAAATCACTTAATTTCAGAGTCTTATGTTCATTATATGTAAAATTTGGCATTACAGTTATTCCTATCCGGGTTATTTTGATCTCTAAGCAAGGAACTATTACTGTTAATAGGAGGCACTTTGATTCTGTTTCACTCAAAATAGAGCTGAGCCCAGAGGGATTCTGGTCAGATCTGGGACAGGCTGGTGGCAGGATTCATTTACTCAAATAGCATGTATTTATTTAGCATCTACTGTGTGCTCAACAAAGCAGTGGGAGGGTACCATGTATGAGTTTCTCCCGAGTTGCTGACAAACTTGCTGAAGAGTCACATATATGAAATAGTTAAAATAGCCAAAAAAAAAAAAAAAAAAAGGTACGGACTAAATGCTGTGGAAGTTCGGAGAACGAGACCATTGGAGCAATCAAGGAAGGCTTCCTGAAAGAGTTCACATTAATTGTTCATTGATGCAACAAACGTTTACCAACTGCTTACTAAGTGCCAGGCTCTGAGGATACAGCAGCGAACAATTCAGAGTCCTTGCCCTCGTGGGGCCGATATTCCAGTGAGAAGAGGAGGACATCCAACAATATAGAATCAGGTAGAGGTGAGTGCTATATTTAAAAGTAAAGCCGGGTGAGTAGGAGATAAAGATGTGGAAGAGGGCCACAAGAACTTAGAGACCAAAGCAAAGAGAGTAAGGGGTGTGGTTAGGCAGGGGTCAGATTCTGAGGCCTGGGAGGGGTTATTAGTCACGCTTTGGGCCTAAGGAGGGACCTCAGAAAACTACTGACACATCCTTTTCCTTTCTTTCATATTCAAAACATTGAGACATTTTTGAGAGTATGTAAGAAAAAAGAACAGTAACTCCCTACGTCTGCCTATCGCCCCGGGAGGGAAGGGAACCAGGACCCGTCTTTTAAGAATCCATACCGCCCCTCGTACCTTGATGCATAATTCATGAACCTGTGGCGTTTCCACCCTCCCACTTCCCCTGAAGTTCCTTCCGGAAGCCCGGAACCGCAGTCGTGAAGGTTCGGCTCCTGCCCTTAGCAGAACCCACCTTCACTTCCGCTGTGGCGTCACATCCCTGGAGGGTCTACCGCGTCCCCGGGCAGAAGCTACTTCCGCCCCTACTTGTCGTAACTTCCGCCCTGAGTATGCTGGAGCGCTAACCGCGCCGGATGTGCTCTAGCTGCTCCCGGAAGTGACTCGACCTTTGCATTTTCACCCCCCCTTTCCCCATTGCCGCCCCCCCAACATTGCTATTTCCCTCCCTCCCCCCTTTTCGTTTCCGGCGCTCCCGCCTTCTCTCAGCCGCGGCTCAACTCCGAGCCAGTGGGGGGAGGGAGGGAGGGAGGGGGCGTGGAGGAATCGGGGTTCTCGGGAGCACGAGCTGCGGCACCACTTCCGGGTGAGTGTTAGGGGAGGGAGGGGGCCACCCACTGCCTAGCGCCCCCGCCCTGCGGGTGTCTCGCGCACGATCCGTGCGTGTGAGTGTGTGGGTCTGCCTCGCGCCTAAAGTGCGTGCCCGCGCGCTCGCCTGGCGCTATCCCCCTCCCCTCGCCCCCTCCGAGTCCTCCCACCGCACTCTGCTCCCTCCTTCCCAGCAAACGCCGCCCCTCCCGCTCTCTGGCTCCGGCTCTGGCGCCGCCGCAGCCGTTGCCGCCGGGTGAGTCTCGCGCCGCTGCAGCCGGCGCGCGCCGAGCTCTCTGCTCCTTCCCCCTCCCCTTTTCCTTGGGGGGGGGCGGGGAAGGGGGGGTCCACGATGGGACTGTACGTGTGTCCGTCCCGGAACCGGAAGTGGTTGTGGAGGAGCGGGCGATGGGGAGGAATGGGGGGGTTTAGGGGGCGGGTGTCTGTCTGGTGGGTGGCAGAGTTCAGCTCCCTGGAGAGGAAAGAGGGGCGTCCCAAAGAAGGGTCTTAGAGGAAGGGGTGGTGGGCGACCTCAGGAGAAGGCGCCCAGGGGCTGTCTCAGGGCAGCGAAGGTGTTTGGGGGACAGCCGGGGTCTCTAGTAGCTAGACCACTGTGCAGGCTGAGGGAGGTACTTCTTGGCGCAGGGCCTTGGGTAGGCAAGGGCGAAGTCCTCGCGGC
>NW_006797390.1:3408531-3427186 GCF_000442215.2 Lipotes vexillifer
GGGCGGGGGAGGCCAGAGGAAGTGCCTGGGCCTGAACTGGCACTGTGCCTGACACAAGGGCTTGTGCATCCCCCCCGGGTCCTCAGCTTTGCCTTCTGAGCCAATCCTTGGGAGGCAGGGACGCTTCTCTTCTTCCAGCTCTTCTGTTCTCTAACCGTCCCCACACACCCCCGCCCCCGCCTCCGGTTACCTGCGGCCCCGGGAGACCAAGAAGAACCAGTGTCTGAGCCCAGGGGTGGACCCCACTCACTGGTGGTAGAGTTCATCTTAGTTGCTGGGAATTGGATGTATTTCCCTTGTATCCACATAGCGTGTGGCCCTGCACTCCTGTTGTTCTATCCTTGCACCTTTGGATGGTTGGTCGGGGGTCCGCCTACCTTCTGGACTGAGTGCTGATGGTCAAAGAATTCCTGAGGTTCTCCACAGTTCTCCGGTGGCTGCACCCTTACTGGCCCCTGTAACCCAGACAATTTGTTTACAGAAAGTTCAGGAGCCCTGGAAAGGACAAGGAATAAGACGACAGGAGGAAGAGAGAGAGAGGGTAAGACAATTTGGGGTTAATGGCTTTTCCAGTTTTGGGGGGCGAAGGGGTCATAATCAAATGGCCCCTTTGCGGACAGCGTGACAGAATTGTTCAAGTAATAGCAATTGTAATACTGGTGTTTGCTGTAGGAGAAAAATCAGCCTCTTCGTATTATCTCTTGAGGATACCCAGGAAGTTTTGTGCGAAAGTTGGCACTGTACCCCATCACCTTCCATTCCCACCAGTCCTCAACAAGAATGAGTTGTGAAATGCTCAAGTGAACTCACTAAGCAGTGTTGCATTGTGTCCAAAGGAGAAATTTATTCTGCTTTGGAGATAAATGGGCCCTAGTTGCCAGTGTAGCCTTTGTGGCATAGCTAATGGAATTGCTTTCTCGTGTTTGGAACAAGCAGAACTGAGTTTAGAGTGGAGTTTGTATCCTTAACGTTGCATCAGTGTTTGGAGTGGATCTGGTGAGTGATTAGAATCCGTGGCGTGATGTTATTTGAACTTGACGTGGCAGGGTGAAGTTTGGGGGAAAAAAACTGATTCGTGGGTAGTTTGAAATAAAATGGATAAAACTGTATGCAGTAGACTCCAGAAGTAGCTCTGGAAGAATTCAGAATATGAGGTTTGATGGTGATTGAGTTTTAGGTTGCCTGAAAATGACAATATATCAACCCAAAAGAGTTTGAGTTCAGAGCTTATAATCTTAGAGGTGTCTTCTGAGAACCAGTTCCAGGCTGGTTTATAAAATTTATTCCCCATAGATTTCTGAGCCAAGTTGGTGATTAAATATTAGGTGCATATTCCCTCTTCTCCAGACTTTTTTTTTTTTTTTGGTTGATTTTTTCTTTCCTGCCTCACAATGCGCAGATCCGTCAGCTAATAGTGGAACGGGCAGGACGAGGGGAACCACCATGGCATTCTTCCTGCAGGGCGTAGGTCCAGTGGTGCCCAGGGTAGAAGGTGCCGGCTCAGATTGCCAGCTTCGTGGTGGTAGTGGTCCTGTTGGTCTCTTTGGGCATGGTGTGATGGTCTTTCCCAATGGAATTGGGATAAACCTGTTCTCAGTTATTTTGTACTTGGGAGAGTTCACAGTAGCAAGTCCCCAGATCCTATTGGGATGGCCCTTCTTGAATGCCCTTAGGACCTGAGAAAAAGATTTGTTTCCTAACTGAGGAAAAATGGTCCTGTGTGTTTCCTCACTTCAAGTCCTTAGCTAATATTGCAACCTTTCTGCAGTTGTGCATTTTGGAACAGTTTTTTTCAATAGAGTGTCTGAGATCCATGTATCAAGTTCTTTCCTTTTTTTTTTTTAATTAATTAATTTTTTTAGTTTTGACTGCGTTGGGTCTTCGTTGCTGCGCGCGGGCTTTCTCTAGTTGCGGCGAGCGGGGGCTTCTCTTCGTTGCAGTGCGTGGGCTTCTCATTGTGGTGGCTTCTCTTGTTGCGGAGCACGGGCTCTAGGCGCGCGGGCTTCAGTAGTTGTGGCTCGAGGGCTCTAGAGCCCAGGCTCAGTAGTTGTGGTGCACGGGCTTAGTTGCTCCGCGGCATGTGGGATCTTCCCAGAGCAGGGCTCGAACCCGCGTCCCCTGCATTGGCAGGTGGATTCTTAAACACTGCGCCACCAGGGAAGCCCCTCCAGTTCTTTCTGTAGTTGAATTTGACTTGATTGTTCTTTGCATCTCTCTTTCTTGTTAGTGCTTCTAGTTGGTGATTAGTAAGCTGGGGGCTATAGATCTGATACTTTTGGGTAGTTCCTTTATAATTATGTGGTCTCTATGTAATTTCTGCTAATTGTCACGAATAGTCCTCATCACATGGAAGTGCTTCTCTAACTCTCCTCAGGAGTACTTGGAGCATTTTATTCTTTTTCTTCTGTGTGTTGTCTCCATCTCAATTCCATGTGCCTTATGAATTTTTTAGGGGTTTTATACTCTTCCATTCTCTACCCAAGTAGAAATTTAGGAGAGTCGTAAATTACTCAGAGTCATTTACTGATGTAGGGCCTAAACCTAGATTCTGGAAGCCTTGATTCCTTGGTCCATCCTCTGGCTACTAAATCGGGTTGGTGTATTTCATGATTTCCTAAAGATTGGTTGTGTGAGAGAATGTTATTTTCTTGAGAGAAGGAAACCATGCTTTACTTTGGGGGGAAAAAAATGTAAAAATTGTAAGTACCAGGAAAGAAGTGGTGGTCTTCAGCACTTCTACGAAAACTGCAATGCTAGAGGCAGTGATGTCTTTATCCCTGGATGGCTGGTAGCACTGGGGAAGGATGGACAGATGGACAGAGAGCTCTGGTGCAAGAGTTCAAGTCCTCCTATGTGTTTCATGGACGTAACTTAATATTGTCTTTTTTCTTCACCTTCTCAGTCTCCCAAGATTTCTTTTGAGATTGGAAAAGGAGTATGTAGTTCCTGAACCTCTTGAAAGGAAAATGCTGTCCAACTTAATTACAGTAAACGTCCATTCTTATTGGAGAACGGCAGAGGCGTGGTGCGGTAGTAAAGTTGGAATTAGAACCCAGATTTTCGATCTGCCAACATCATCTTTCCACCTACTGTGTTCTTCCTTCTTTCCTGAGCTTTGGGGCTATAATAGAAGCCTGCCTCTTCCTTCCCAGTCTAGGGTAAACCCCTTCTGGTTTGTTTTTAATGTGTTGGCATAATCATCAAAACTGATGCTCTGTGGGGAGTTCCCTGGTGGCCTAGTGGTTAGGATTCGGTGTTGTCACTACCGTGGTCTGGGTTCTATCCCTGGTCGAGGAACTGGCATCCCGCAAGATGTGCGGCGTGGCCAAAATATAAAACAGACAAAAGAAAACTGGCACTCTGTGTAGAGATGAAGTTTCCCTGTAATATCATTACTTTCTTCGGGTTTTAAGAATGTTGATATGTGCGTACCTGGATGTCAGGATGGTTTGGTGGGCGTTCCTCCATGCGTGCTAGAGAGTTGAAAGGAGAAGTGGTAAAACAACAGCTGGCAGGTATTTGAGTGAGCTGGTGCCAGGGCACCCTGTGACACAACCCCCGGGGGCGCCATTTACATCACGTTCTGGCATCAGAACAGTGTTGACCCTTTCCCTGGTGTCATCCTGCAGGCAGATATTGCTTCCAGTTGGGTGAGCAGGGCTCCCCGTGCACCCGCTTTTGTGCTGATGTATTTATCAGGAGCCCACAGACACGTTTGTCGTTTTCTCCTTTAGGAGCAGCTGTGGTTCTGATCTCCAGCTTTGCTCTCTTAAGAGCCAAAGCAGAGTGAGAGGCTGGGCATCCAGGGAGGCGGAGGGGCCTTTTCTTCTCTTTACCCCTTCTGGACAGTCTGGCCTTTCAATTCAGACCCCATCATTCTAAAATCAGTGATCTTGGTGGCCAGGTGAGGTTTCACTGGATGTGGACAGAGAATATATCATCTTTCACTGCATTTTGCTGTCATTGAAAACTTCGTTTTTGGTGTTTGTTTTTGTTTTTTTTTTTTTTTTGGCAGCCCTTTGATAAATATCAGGAGGAGGGGGTCATTGGGGCCAGCTCAGTGAACAGCCATCAATGACTGTCACGTTCCCGAGCACACTGTAGTGTCGTACAGGCCAATGACAGTATTGTTCTCATTCCAACTTTGGCCACTTTTCAGCTTCATGTCTTTGCTGGAGGTTTTCCACATACTTAAAACATCCTCCTTTCTCTTCTGACCTATTTTTTTTTTTTTTTTTTTTTTTGGCAGCCATGCTGTAGCTTGTGGGATATTAGTTCCCTGACCAGGGATTGAACCTGGGCCCTTGGCAGTGAAAGTGTGGAATCCTAACCACCGGACCACCAAGGAATTCCCTGAAAACTTCATTGTTGAAAGCATTTATTGAGAACTACCTGAAAAGTATATAGTCCATTTCTGGAAATAGTCTAAATTTTGATTTGTGAATCAAGCCCCAGCATCAGAGAGCATGTACTTAAGTTGGTCTCCTGTAGGACCCTTTTCTAGCTTGCTCTTTGGTCCTGGGTTCAGATCCCTGTTCTGCTATTTACTGTTTGCCTCCAGTTTCCTCATTTGAAAAATGGGTAACACAGCATTATAAATCAACTGTATTTCAGTAAAATGTTTTTTTAAAGAGGAAGAAAAATAGGGATTGCACTATCCTGCTTCATAGAATTGTTGTGGGATTAAATGGTGTGATGGTTGTAAAGTGCTCAGAACAGTACCTTGAACACAGTGGGCTCTTAATAGGTGCTAATGGTGGTGGTGATATCGTCCTCCAAGTCACTTCGTGCCCCTTTGTAACAACCTACAGGCCATGTTTGACTCAGAAACAGCTTCCCCTGAGCCCCTGGCAGGACACTAAGAATGGATGTAGTTTGGGCATGGGGAGGAGCCTTGTTCGCTGGAATCCTGAGGACAGCCTTATTTTCAGGCTCTCAGTTCCTCCCTCCTAAATTTTCACATCCCTAATGCGTTTACTTCCTTGTCTCTTTAGGGGGATATTATGATTAGATCCTCCTTTCCTTTACTCTCCAGCCTGATTCTCTACTGCATTTCCACCACAGCCGCCACCCTTGTCGATTTCATGCCTCTCAGCTAGAAGGTTAGAGGGATGGGGGCTGTGGGTCCCAGTCGGAGCCCTTGGCTTGGCTTTCAGGGTCCGTATGCGAAGTCTGCTGCCACTGGGTTCACCAAGTATGGAATTGCCTATTGGGTGATGGGTCCTGTCTTAGAGCCTGGGGGCAGTTCATGATGTGGCCCCTGCCTCCCCCAAAGCTGGGCAAGATCGGGTCCCCTTACACTGTGATCTCACTGTTTCTCAACGTCCATTGCCTACGGAGGGCCTGAGGCTCAAGGCCCTTTATAAAGCTGGCAGGGAACTGGGTAGCACCCGTGTGGAGAGTGTCTGGTTTTACTGTGTTTATAACTCTCGGGAAGCAGGATTGGTCTGTGCCTGACCCTCAGGGCATTTAAAGTTGAGTCTCATTTGTGTGAAGCTGTGGTAGCCACAGATTTGCTACTCTACTTTGCTACTTTTGGGGAAAAGTAGGCTGAAATTCAGTTCTGCTTCCCTTAATAGGTTTTATGAAAATTCAGAGTGCTGTTCAGTAGAGCAGAAAATGTGATGAGACTTCTGGAGAAGGACCAGGGACACCGTTACATTTAGATGAGATCTTTTGTTTCACCTCCTTTGCTGAAGAACTTTCCTGGTTTCCTTAGTCACTGCTTGAGACCCAGTTTCTCTGCCCAGTCTACCCACCCATCTCTTAGAGCCCCTGGTGTCCGCCTCCAGCATGTCCTCAGTGGGACCATGTGTGTGACCAGGCTACAAGTCACAGCATCCTGTAGTCCTTCTGCCCCTCCTGGAGCTTGGCCGCTCTTGCCCCGGAGCAGCACGGTGTTGTTAATGTTTATTCCCTCACTTCCCTGTCCCACTGGTGTCCTCCTCCCGCTTCACCTGCCTCTGCCAGCCTGGATCTCTCCTGGTCCAGGCTTTTGGGAAGCTACTCTGGACCAGTAGCCTGCAATTAAGCCTTGTTAGGAGAAGCGATCAGAGTATGAAAATGAGTTGTGGGATGCCTGGGTTCCGGACCCATCTGTGCCTTGCAACATGATTCTGAGGGATTCCTTTTCTTGCTCCTTATTCTTCCCTCCCCAGGTTTTAAGCTTACTTGTCATCAGTGTACAGAGGAGAACTTGAACTCTTAGAGGTATAGTGTTTGAGAACTACAGAGGAGTCTGGTAATGTGTGTGTGTTCTGACCCACCATTGTCCCTGTTCTAAATCCCTTTAGGTGGAGATCTGGGGTGCTGGTGCTGGAAACAGTCCCCCTTTTTTTTTTTTGGCTGTGCCATGTGGCTTGCAGGATCTTAGTCCCCCGGCCAGGGATCGAACCCGAGCCCTCGGCAGTGAAAGCGCAGAGTCCTAACCACTGGACCGCCAGGAAATTCCCTAGAACCCCTTTTAAAACTGGTAACTCCTAGGTTCTTACTGGTCAGTCCAGTGTGTGTGGTACCCAGTGCAGCATCACAGATGTTCTCAGACCTTGGTGGGATCCATGGGGCGTGGTCCCCAGATATCATCTGGTACCCCAAAGACCTTGATTCTGATTCTCACCAATTTCATTCTTTAATTCTCTTGGACATTTTGTATTCTGGCCTAGAACCTTTTCAGGCTACAGGGAACTATAGACATGTCAGTTGGAACCCTTGAAATTTTTTATTTCAAGGAAGATGGATTTGAGGGATGAAAGGAGAGGAAAAATGATAGGTACCCTGGCTGTTTTCAAGCCGATCAGTGATCTGCTTTGTGTGGACCTTGGGTCCGTGCCTTCCTCTCTCAGGACTTCAATTTCTCTTTTTGTCAGCCAAAGAAAGAAATACCAATTCTGTTTATTTGGGGTACAGGAAACATTGTGTGGGTAAATGAGATGTGTGTAGGTTCTTTCACCAGCATGTGAACTGGGATAGCCTCTGTTGGATGGGGATGTAGTGGTGAGTGGCTCTGACCAGAGGGACTAATATGCTAGATTCTGAGGCTTTGACTCCTCACTCCCAGCCCTGTGGGAAGAGACCCGCAGCTCCTCAGTGCCCCTTCGCCCTTGCTCAGCTGCTTCAGATGATTCCTGAGCGTGATGTGGTCTCGTTTCCTTCTTCAGGTAGAATGGAAGAATCTCACTTCAATTCTAACCCGTACTTCTGGCCTTCCATCCCCACGGTCTCAGGACAGGTATGTGGTGTTTGGTTTTTTGCTTCTGCTCCACTGGGTACTTTTTTCAGCTCTGAGTAGCAAGTCCTGTTACCGTGGACACTGAAGCAAGATAAATCCCATGCTGTTTCGCCAGGCCCCCCATCGTTGAGAATTACACAGTGTTTCTGTTCAGCTTCTCTCTGGAAGCACAGATCTTAACCACCCGCCTTTTGATCCCCACAGAGGATGGACAGTGTGAGGTGCCGAGGGAGCAGACAGACTCGGGACTCTCCCTCAGAGGCCACTGTCCCGTTCCTTTTCTTTCAGATTGAGAACACGATGTTCATCAACAAGATGAAGGACCAGCTGTTGCCAGAGAAGGGCTGTGGGCTGGCTCCACCCCACTACCCCACCTTGCTGACAGTGCCTGCCTCGGTGTCCCTGCCCTCGGGCATCAGCATGGACACAGAGTCCAAGTCAGACCAGCTGACCCCACATAGCCAGGCATCCGTTACCCAGAATATCACGGTGGTCCCTGTGCCGTCGCCAGGACTGATGACCGCTGGTGAGCACCCTCTGCTCTTCTCCAATCTGAGGTGTTGATCTTCCATGATCAGTACCCCAGGCTGGAGGGCGCCAAGGACATGGGGAGTGGGATGCGTGTTTGATTACTCAATCAGATTTTTATTAAGTGCCTACTGTGTGCCTAGCAATGCGCTAGGCATTGTGGGCGATACAAAGAAGTAGAAGATGCGGTCCCTGCCTTTGAGGAGGTGACATTCTTTCCTTCTCTGAATCAAGGAGTCTCCTGTTCTCAGAGGTGGAGAAGAGAAGGGAGTCAATCAAGGGGTAAATCTCACTGTTACTGGGGGCGGGGTGGGGACAGGGGTTAGGAGACCATTGTTTTTCTACAGGGTTTGGGGTTTCCTGTATACTCTGGGCGGGGGGGCGGTGGTGAGGGGTTAAATAGACAATGATCTGGGGAAAATGACGTAGGACTAGGACTAGGATCCGGACTGGGCAACATGACACCATCTCCTTTTTCTCACAATCCTAGGTCCCGGCTTGGTTATCACATCCCCCTCAGGCTCCCTCGTGACCACAGCCTCGTCAGCTCAGACCTTCCCCATTTCGGCTCCCATGATTGTCTCAGCTCTTCCCCCTGGCTCACAAGCCCTGCAGGTGGTCCCTGACCTCTCTAAGAAGGTAGCATCGACCCTAACAGAGGAAGGAGGCGGCGGCGGCGGCGGCGGTGGCGGCGGCGGCGGCACTGTGGCCGCTAAGCCCCCCCGGGGCCGAAAGAAGAAGCGGATGCTGGAATCGGGGCTTCCCGAGATGAACGACCCTTACGTCCTCTCCCCCGAGGATGACGATGACCATCAGAAAGACGGCAAGACCTACAGGTGAGGATCAGAGCCGGGCAGTGTGGGGTGCGGCTCTCTCAGCTTCCCTGCCCCCATCGGGCTCCGCGCCCTGGCAGCTTCCGCCTCGGATCCACGTGCATGTCAGGTGTTCTCTTGAGGGGTAGGACGGTGGAGCTTCTGGCCCTTCTCTGGCTCCTCTTCCCCAGGATGCAGACCCATTTCACCCCTTCCTTCTTTGAGGTCTTCAGCATTGACTTATTTTGGGGTGACGTAATGGAATTTCTTGCTTGTAATGAGGCTTTAGACTGGGTTTGAGACTCTTGTCTCCAGCTCCTTTTTGGTTTCTACATTTTCCATTCCTATTTTTTCAAGAAACATTTCTGGTAAGCCCCTAACCTTAACCAGTGTGCTATCCACCGGTTCTTGGGCCGTATTAGAGCATTGAGCCTGCCTGACCCTGCATGGTTGCGATGATGGGAGGGGTCTGTATAAAAAGGTGGAACGAGTAGGATACCTCCCCTTCCCCCTGTGGAATATATGCTTGTGAGATGGCTGTTTGCTCACTTTCTCATTCATGGAAGTTCTTTTGATCCTCTACTTCCTTTAAGTCGTCCATTGCCAAAAAGCATTATAAGCATATTTGCATGTGGTACTATACGAAAATAATTACATATCTAAACTCCCTGTGCCCTTTGAAAGGTGGAAATATTTTAATCCCCTTGAGAACCGTCAAGGGCCCTAGTGGGTTTGGGGAGTCTGGTCCCAGTGTACAGAGTGGAATAACCACCATCACAGCTTTGACACAGACAGGGGTAGATGTGCATGGCTGGGAGACTGGGTCTGTCCTTAGTGTACCGAGATGGGCAATGTTGTTCCCATTTTAGGAGCGAAGGGAACTGCGACACAGGAAATGGACAGAGCCTTGGGCTCATGGATTCAGTTCCCGGCTCCACCACGAACTTGCTGTGTGACCCTGGGCAAGTCCTTTTCCCCTCTCTGGGCCTCAGTTTCCTCATCTGTAAAATGGGGAGAATTCTGTTTATCCCAGCTGTTGGGAGTTATATATCAAATGAGATTTGAAATGTTGGGAACTTCGAAAGAGATGAGAAATAGTCATCATTTAGCATTTACTTTTATGTGTTGTACACTTCTACCATGGAGAGTTCAGAGCGTTTAAATCCGTCTTTGTAAGTCAGAATGAGGGGAGTGTTGCTATGCAGAAAGTATTGAGCACTGCAGAATTCCAGCTCATAATCTGAAAGTTCACTGCAGCTTTATTATTACAGGTGTACCCCACTTACACAGTAAAAGTGTTCCTGAGCAATGTTTACATCATATCATATTATAAAGGTACTTGACAAGTTTGGTTCATTTAAAGGTATCACACATTCCATAAAATGAAAATCCCTTTTAAATTTATTTTGTAGAAATTTGGATTTTTATGTGTTGGCTTAAAGTGAGGTCATTGTGACATGGAGCTACACCTGAACAAGACCGGTTGTTGCAGGAACGGTGGGAGGGCTCCCTGACACTCTGTAGGGCCCTTCACGTGGATCATCGTCATCTGGTTCTGCCAAGGTTTCTCTCTCTTTGTCTTCCGGACCCACATTAAAGCTATTTCTGGACTTTCCCACACTGTGCATGTGCAAAGAAATGTGAATGTACAATTGGAGGGCAGCCCTGATAGGATTTTCCACACACTACCTCCAGGTGACTAAAGAGAACTCTGAATTTGAGGGGGATTGATTATGTTATAGGTAAATGGAATTTCTTCAGAAACTCAGAACTCTGAGGTTCCAAAGGAATCTTTTTAATCACGAGGAGTCCCTGTTTCGATGCAGGTGTGGGTCAACCACATCCATTCCTGTGGTCTGTGGCATTTGACTGGGTATTGGGGGAACTGGGTTCTTTTTCTCTGGGCAAGTCAGCTTATTTCTAGTAAAATTTGAAAACCAGTCATGGCCCTCATCTATCCTGTGGAAATGTTTTGAGGGAAAATCAGAGTATCTGAAAGTGTTTTTGAACATCTTAGGGAAAAAAGCGTTGATAATTCACTTCAAAGTGGTTACTGTAACCAAGGCCATTGCCTTGCAGGCCTCCAAGGGAGCACCCTTGTGGTGTCGGGTGTGAATGGTGCCCCCTGGAGCTGTGTGCCCAGCGACACGGCCACTGCCCACTGCCACAGCTCTCCTAATCGGGTTTCTTTCCCAGCACCTGACATCTTGCACTAGGCTTGTACTTATTTGGCTTCTCTGTAGTTTTAGTGTTTAAACATTTCTGGCAGATGATAGGATGGTCCAGCTTCCCCCTGGATACCTCTAGTGTGAGGAGTCTTAAGGTTAGGTGAGAATGAATCACTGTTCGCCCTTTGGCAAATGGCTTTACCTTTCTGAGCCTTTCTGCTCCTTTCTGTAGAACAGGGATAGTACTTGCCAGGTTGTTTTAAGGAGCGGAAACAATGTGTTTAAAGGACCTAATTGGAGCCCGGCAGTGTCAGGCACAACAACAGGTGGCAACTATTACTACCGTTATTACTGTGTTATTGTTATGATTATCCTTATTATACTCATATCTCTGGAGACAGCTCACGTTGTTGCCAGTCCATTTTTGATGAATTTAAGTTTTGCAGATTCTTCCCTCGTTGAAAACTTTGAGGAAGAGGGTTATTTTCTCTTCTATAACTAATTTCAGGTTAAGGGGTGCAGTTGTGTGTTCAGCATTCACAGGCAAACTAATGAGGTTTTGCTTGAGCTAAAATCATTCCACCTGTCTGAGAAATCTTAGTGGAGGGAAGCTATTTTGTAACTCTAGTGCAGTTCCTCTCCAAGTGACAATGTGTCTAGTTTTCTAACCTCAGTTTTAGTGAAATATATAGTAGCATGAGCTCATTCAGCACTGGTGCTGCTAACATTAATGCAGTTTTATTGTTAGAGAATGCTTCGCTTACCATTGACTATCCTGGGTGTTTGCTGGCCCTTTTGGGGGCAGTTATTTATCTCTCCATTTTACAGACCAGAAAATTGAGGTCTAGATTGATGAGCAAGCCTGTAACTGAACCCTGAGTAGAGCCCCAGTGTCCGGACTTCCGTTGGCTGTGTCCTTTAGACCCTGCTAACTATAAACAGAACCTCCCACCCTCCCACACAGTGGTTGGGCATCCCAGACAACAGCCAGGGGTTGGTAAACAGGTAATCGGATTTCTTTCAGAATTACCAAGTGACTAGAGAACTAGAAATTGGCCTCAATGATTGGATTTTTAATGGAAGCATTAATACAGGAACCATACCCCCAAGTAACAGTGGTCTCTTCTCTGAGGAGCTCAGAGTTCTTCTTTGTCTGCATCTCAGTTATTCTCTGAATATTCTCTTGGGATCAGGAAAGAAGCAGAAGTTACCCTTCACCACCCTAAGCCCCTCTTAGAGAGAGAAGTTGGGAGGCCCAGAGAACAGGGACTTGCCCCAGTTGCCTGGCTTCCAGGCTGCGGCCCTTGCTACCAGCCCACACTGTGTGCTGGCGAGTTGTTTGAGTGATAGGGTTCCAGCTCACATATAGATAGCTTTCGCCCAGTAAAGTCTGAATAGTTGGGACTTGTCTTGCCCACAGGCCTCCTTATTTGATATTGTTGGGCAGTATCAGAGCAGGAAGAAGGATTACCAGCTCAGATGATGCATGAAAGTGTGTATATTCAGATGATCCTGTTGACAACCCGAAGTGCTGGCATTGAGCCAGGAAAGAGGAACGGTTTAGTGGGGAAGCTCAGTGTTTTGCCAGTCTTTTTTTTCCTCCTTCATATTTGAGGGATACAACCCACTCCAGCAGTTACCTTGGCTCGTTGCAGAAGTAATTCTCACTTGGTTGCCAGGGGGCCGGGGGATGGGGGGAGTCGGTGGAACATCAGATCCAGAGCGGAGGCCGGACATGTGGTTTGGGAACGCCCCCTCCAAATAACCCTGATAATTCTTACCTCATCCCTCTAGAAATCACTGGCAAAAAGGAGAAAATCTGAGAGAAGACAGTTATCTGACGAGACAGGAGAAAAGTCCTCTGAGGAATCTAGTCAGTTTGTCCTCATTGTCACCTCAGGAGCTTGAGGATTACCTGAGGGATGTACTTTCTCCACGGGAAACTGGGGAAAGGGGTTCTTTAGAAGTCTGAAGTCAAGTTACAGGCAGAAGGAAAACAGAGGTTAGGTGATATTCCTGGTCTGGTGAAAGCCATGTCAGCCCAGGGCCTGTAATAAGATTTTCCTGTCTTACCTGGTTGAATTCTTGTTTATGTACACACTTAGGGAGTCCAGGCATTTCAGCAAACACTTATTAAATACTTGTGTTGGGCTATATTAGAAGTGCAGGCTGTAAAGATAGATAAAATAGAGCTCCTCCTCTCGAGGGCCTCGCGTTGTCGCTGGAATAGAAGAGAGATCAGATAGGTTGGCATCTTTGGAAGTGGAGGGGCGGGTTCAGCAACACCCTCTCGGTGGGCAGGGTCCTAACCGCTGCCCTCCCTTGGCCCAGGTGCCGGATGTGCTCCCTGACGTTCTACTCGAAGTCGGAGATGCAGATCCACTCCAAGTCACACACCGAGACCAAGCCCCACAAGTGCCCACACTGCTCCAAGACGTTCGCCAACAGCTCCTACCTGGCCCAGCACATCCGTATCCACTCGGGGGCCAAGCCCTACAGTTGTAACTTCTGTGAGAAGTCCTTCCGCCAGCTCTCTCACCTCCAGCAGCACACCCGGTAAGGCTGCTTTCAGTCTCCCCCCGACTCCCTGCCGTGGACCCCTCACCCCGAGGCCACGTGGCCCACGCCTCCTCTCTTCTCCACATGTTTTCTTTTGTCCCTTTCAACTCTGCCCTTTGGGAGCCTCGATTCTCTCCCACTGCTGTCTGTGAAAACTAAACTACGTATCCCTACAGCTTGGGGGTGGTGCCTGGAAAATTGTGCTCTCCGGTCCCAAAGTCTGGAACGATTTGTGTGGCTTCTCTCTGTGTCTGTGTTTGGAAATCTTCTGCAGAGCAGGCCCTGCTTTTACTATATGCTTCAGTTCAGAGCCAAGGTGTGCATTCAACCTCAGGTCCATGGGGAACAGGCGGTGTTGGTCTTTGTTCAAATTACTGTTTGGAAGCAGGGTGTCTGTGGTGAGTGTGTAACCTTGGCACAAAGCAGAGGGCTGACGAGACCGAAATCTTTAAGGTTACAGGAGCCAGGGGTGCAGCTCTTCATCATCTCACTGCCATTCTAGCCACCGACTTAAGATGCGCAGCAACCTAGATGTGGGTGTCCTCTTCACGAGCCTCTCCAGGCCGGCGCGGGTTTGTGGGGGAGGGAGGAAGGGGTGCTCTCATCCGTCAAGCAACATCATTTCACCCAGCGGAGAGCTGAGCCCGTGGTGTCGAACCGCTCCCTCCTCCCCCCTTCCCTCCTCTCCTCTCCGGCAGGATCCACTCCAAGATGCACACCGAGACCATCAAGCCCCACAAGTGCCCGCACTGCTCCAAGACCTTCGCCAACACCTCCTACCTGGCCCAGCACCTCCGTATCCACTCGGGGGCCAAGCCCTACAACTGTTCCTACTGCCAGAAGGCCTTCCGCCAGCTCTCCCACCTCCAGCAGCACACACGGTAAGGGAGAGTGGCGGGCTACTGCCCCCGCCCCGCTGGCATGCCCTCCCCACCCCCGCCCCGGACACACACAACAGCCCGCATGCGGGGGGCGGGGGAGAGACCCGGCTGGAGGAGAGAGCACAGCTGGCATCTGGGAGGAAGACCAAGCAAGACTGGAGACACAAGTGGACACTCAGAGAGCCTTTCTGGGGCAGAAGCAGCGCCGAGGATACACAGTGACTGTGGGACAGTCCCTGATCCGAGGGAGGAGGAAACTCACTGGGAGCAGAGCCGACGTTTCCTTCCCTCATTTCCCTCCCTGGAGACACCCGTGCACACATCCTGCAAGATTCTCGATGCCAAAGCAGGGCCCTGTGGTCGGAGAAGACCATCCCTCTAGCCCTTAGGGCACCGATTATGAGCGGGAAGAGGTGTAATCAGACTTCAGCTGGGTACCAACCCAGTGACGCCTACAGCACCAAGCAAGGCTCCAAGGGATGCCGGGGGTACAGGAGAGAGCAAAGTGCAGCATAAATGTTCACAGAGAGCCGGCAAATGAGACGAAAGTGCTCCTACTCCGTAAGGATGCGTACTTTGTCCCGTGAATCTGGAGTGGCTCGGAGGTGAGCCTGCCTCCTGGAAGAGCTGGTGGTCTCCTTCAGTGGGATCTCAAGTTGAGCTGGAGTCCAGACTCCTGCTGGCTACAGGTCTCCTCTCCCGGCTGCTTCCGGAGGTGGCGATCCCTCTTAAAGTGGTCCGACAGCTTGCTTCTCGAAGAGGAAGAATCGGGCTTTCCTCACAAGGAGACGTGTCCTGCGAGGTTTTCAGGATTTCATACCCGGGATCTCAAAAAGCACCTGGTCACAGAGATGCTTCTGAAGTCCCTGCCGAGGAGCAGGGGTCTGCCAACCCTCAAGTCCTTGGCTCGTCTCAGCAGAGGGCCCTATAGTGTTTGGAAAGAGGTCAGATCAGTACTAAACTAGGCATTTCCTGCCGTTAGGGGCTGAGCTGGGAAAAGCCCCAAGGAGCTTCCACCAGCATCGATATTGCTGCCGCCCTTCACAGTTCGCATAACTCTGTGCTTTTCGTTGACCCCAGAACTTGCTCTGGGATTGGTGCTAAGGCTGAAGGGGTAGTTTCTGGCTGTATGTTGGGGGCCAAGGGAGAAGTGTTATGTGTTCTTTTTTCTCGCCGTGTGTTTATCTCACGTTTCTGAACTCTCGTGAGGGCCGGTGACTGTAGGAGCTGCCTTGGCTGCCAGATCGTGGCCTCCCCGCGCCTTGGCTGCCAAGCCCCCGGCCCTCCGCCAGCAGAGAGGAGCCCAGCTTGAGCGGAGTGGTGCGGGCAGCGAGCAGCAGTCGGGCCCGCTGGCCTGAGCCGGCGTCTCCTGGAGACCCACCCTGTGCTCCCAGAGGAGGCCTGTTAAGGCGCTGGTCCCTGAGCGGCCTTGCTGACGTCCTTCCCCTTTCTTCTTCTCTCGTCCCGTGCAGAATCCACACCGGGGATAGGCCGTACAAATGTGCACACCCGGGCTGCGAGAAAGCCTTCACACAGCTCTCCAACCTGCAGGTAGGTGTTCCACCCTCCACACGAGGCCTTGAGTCTAAGGCTTGGGGTCACAGTGCCGTTTGACTAGTACAGTGGTTCTCAAACTTTTTCAGCACACTTTACATTCTTAACAGTCACCGGGGAGCCCAAAGAGCTTTCGTTGATGTGGGTAACACCTAATTACGTAGACATTCTGAAACTGAAAAACTATTTAGTAATTTGTTTAAATATAACAAACCCCATTGTACCTTAACATAAATAACATATCTCTTGACCTCCCTCCCCGCAAAAAGTTTAGTGAGAAGAACGGCATTGCTTTATGTTTATGCACATTTCTCTAATGTCTGCCTTTACTAGAAGATGGAGAGATTCTCTTACCTGCTGCGCTCAGTCTTTACGATATTACACGTCGTGTAATCTCTGTATAGTCATGAAAGAATGAGAGTGAAAAGGCAAACGGTGTCTTATTATTATTATTATTTTGAAAATAGTTTTGACCTTGTGGGCCCCCTGAAAAGGTCTTGGTGTTCCCTGGCAGTCCCCATGCCTCCCTTTGAGAACCACTGGACTAGTGGGACCAGGCGTAGCCGCCATTCTGACTTTAAGGATCCTGCAGGATGCTGCTTCCCTTAGCTGGTAGCATCTGAAGTTTCATTTGAAGCAATTTCTGCTGCCTTCGGACGTAAGAGAACCCAGGAGGCCTGGCACCCAGCCCAGGGCTTTCCATTAAGGTCAAGGAGGCAGGAGGGCAGAGTCTGGTGCACCCGTCCTGATTTCTCCTTGTTTTCTCAGTCCCACAGGCGGCAGCACAACAAAGATAAACCCTTCAAGTGCCACAACTGTCACCGGGCGTACACAGACGCAACCTCGTTGGAGGTGCACCTGTCCACGCACACAGTGAAGCATGCCAAGGTGTACACCTGCACCATCTGCAGCCGGGCGTACACGTCGGTGAGCACTCGGAGCCCCCCTCCCCTCCCCCGCAAGCGGCTTCACCCCGCCTTTCCGATAAAGAGCTGCCGCAGTGAATACACCCCATCCATCCCTTGCTCCATCTTGCCAGGATCAGTAAAGAGAACAGAAATTGAAAAGACCAGAGCTGAGGAATTTGGGGGATGCCTGGTCCCTTAAGCCTATGGCGATTGCTCAGCAGTGATTCTTCATTTTACTTAGACATAGGACAAAAGAAAGCGTCTTGAAATTGTGAGAGACGAGAGATTTCAGTTAGATCTTTTCCATTAGACTCCAGAAAAAGGTGGTCAGGTTGTTCCATTCAGAGATCTCTGAGAAAGTGACAGCTTTTCCCGTGCCAGTTGAATGCCCACGGTTACCCTAAAGGTCCCCCCCACCTTGTCCACCCGGTGTGAGCACTGAAAGTGGCTCATGGGGAGAACCTGCGTGGCTCCAGAGCACCTCTGTATAAGTGTCGTTCTGTTCAAGGTAACAGCCCAGGGTGCTGGTTACAGGGAGCCTCCTTCCTTCCCTTTCTTCCCTCAACCCCTCTTCCGTCCCCCTCAGGAAACGTACCTGATGAAGCACATGCGCAAACACAACCCTCCTGATCTCCAGCAGCAGGTGCAGGCGGCGGCGGCGGCGGCGGCAGTGGCCCAGGCCCAGGCCCAGGCTCAAGCGCAGGCCCAAGCGCAGGCCCAGGCCCAGGCCTCCCAGGCTTCGCAACAGCCACAGCAGCAGCCGCCCCAGCCTCCGCACTTCCAGTCCCCGGGGGCGGCCCCCCAGGGCGGGGGTGGCGGGGACAGCAACCCCAATCCCCCGCCCCAGTGCTCCTTCGACCTGACCCCCTATAAGACGGCAGAGCACCACAAGGACATCTGCCTCACCGTCACCACCAGCACCATCCAGGTAGAGCACCTGGCCAGCTCGTAGAGACCTGTGCTGCCGTCCCCCGGGGAGAGGGGAAAGAGGCTCTGGTCCCTTCTTTCTCCAGCTCCTCTTGGTGGGAAAAGTCCTCTTCTTCCTTGACAGGCCACGGCTCCATCTCCTTGGGCCTCAGGCATGGCCTTCTCTCACAGGATACCATCCTTATTGTCTCAGCTCCTCTTCCGAAGGAACGTCAGCCCTCCTGAATGGCAGAGGAGTACTGAGCTGGTCGCGTAATCCAGCAGCCTCCCGCCTAAGCGTAGCTTTTAACATTGGGGGTTGGTGCTCAGGGGAGGGGTTTGCTATGACCTCATAGAGACTTTTCCAGCGTGGGCACTTACTCTCTCCTCACCCTCGTAATCCTCCAAGCTCGGGCTGACAGAGGACTAGAGGCTGGCACTCCCAGACGGCACAGAGGAGGGAGCCCTAAATGCAAGCAGCCTCCTGTTCTGTTCTTGCCTGCGAAAGAACAGAGGTTCCTCCCGTGCCCCTGTCCCTGGGAGCCGTTTTCTTCCCCTCATGATCTCACTTCACTTCCTACCTGATGCTGGAGGGAGGTCTGGGGCGGGTCAGACCCCCTTTATTTGTAAAGGGGCAAGGGCCGAGATGTGGTCCCCAAGGGGCCGGAGATACCCAAAATGGCCAACGGTGGCTTAGAAGTGTGGGTTATGGTTTTCCTTGGAGCCTCTCCCCTTCTCTGCCAGCCGAGGCCCTGTGCTCAGTCTCCCCGTTCCCAACCTAAGGAGCTGCGGGTTCTTTCTGAAACCCCACGATAAGGGGGCTGCAGAGAAGGGAGAGTTCGGGGCAGATGCAAGGACTGGACTTAGCTCCCTAGGTGCCGCGGTCAGTTGCCGGACACGGATTTATATATAAATATATATATATAAATATATATATACCCACTCATCACGGCCATCTTTGTTGTAACCATTTCTGTGTTTATAAATGCATTATCTCTGAGAATTTTCATATTTGATGTTTATTTTTGTCCCTTTTGTTTTTCTTCACCCTGTCTTCTGGCCAATGGCATTTTTATTTCCTTTCGTCTTTTTTTTTTTTTTTTTTTTAATC
>NW_006797390.1:3427208-3440855 GCF_000442215.2 Lipotes vexillifer
TTTTTGTCCCTTTTTTTTTTCTTCCCCCTGTTTTCTGGCCAATGGCATTTTTTTTTCCTTTTGTTTTTTTTTTTTTTTTTTTTTTAAATCATGGCAGATTTCAGAGAAAAGAGAAAATGGAAAAAAAAAATCAGGAAACCAGTTGTTATAAAGTAATTTAAAATGAGGAAAAAAAGAAAAACTTATGTACAAAACCAAGGGGTGTTTTTAGAACCTTGTATAGAAATAAATTCGTGTAAAAGGATCAGAGGCAGTGGAGCTACTGATGTGAGTATAAGCGTGGGAAACAGCTATTTGGGGAGACGTTCAAGGCCAGTACTAAGGATTTACAGTAGAGTGTGCGAACGGTAAGAACGAATGCTGTGTGATGGGGCTGTGTGTGTATCCCTAGCCATAGAAGGGCACAACTTTGAAATTTCTGAAGTGAAATCTTGGTTTATGAGGGTTCCTACATACAAATCCTGCTGTGAGGACTCTGTCGCCTAAGGTGTAAGAGCAGGGTTTCAGTCGTGTGTTAACAAGATACCTCGAAGCTCTCCCTATCCAGGAAATGGAAGCACGGCCTCCTGGAAGGACCTGCACTGCTGCCAGAGCATCTGTGGGCTCAGTGCTAATTCCAGCTGGCATATCCTGTGGCACCTAAAACCAGAGGTTTCCAGTGGTGGAACCCATAACCGGGATTGAAGAATGAAACAGGACAGTTATAGCGCTGAGGGGTAGAGCGTGGGCGGGAAACCTGGACTTCCGCCCTGGCTCTCCCATCAACCAGTGTCGGCCACAGTGCTGCTTCAGCTGTTAAATGAAGGGATGGGGCTGGATCACCTCCAATATTCCTTTCTGAAAATTAAAAATCTTTTAAGCACTGAAAAAGTTGTGACAGAGCTCCCACGTCTGACAACGTGGCCATCCTGTGTGGGACTGCTGGGCAGCCACACTCGGTAGCTGGTGGTGTGTGGATAGGCAATGAAATAACACCTCTTAGCTTTAGGGCTCGGGCTCTTGTGTGGGCATCCAAGATAGTCTCAGTCAGTGATGTGACACTAACGACTGTATCACATATGACCAAACGTGCAGTGTGTGTGAGTTTCCTGCATCTACGTTTCCCCCTGTTATCACCAACTGTTGAATTGACATTGAGAGCCAACCCTACCTTCATCACAGGTATTACAACCAGCATCTCTTTTGAAGGGTACCCTCCCACTTCAACAGCAACAGCCCTATGAAGTAAGCAGGGTTCCAGGAATTTTGATAGAGAAGGAAATAGGCACGGAGATTAGATAATCCAAGGGCCTGCCGCTTGCAATTAGAGGGACGTCTTCTAGATTCTATTGCTCTATCTACCACCTGCTCAGTAGTAAACCTGGGGTTTCACCTTGCCCTTTTTTACATATTTAAGCTAAATTATGTGGCTGAAATGTTTCATTGAAAACCTGCCATGTGGGCGTTTCCTGGTGGCCCAGGGGTTAGGATCTTGGGCTCTCACAGCCGCCACCCGGCTTCACTCCCTGGTCGGGGAACAACCCGCAAGCCGCGGCACAGTGGAAAAAAAAAAAAAAAAAACCCCAAAACCAAAACCTGCCATGTGACATTAATAGTTATTATTAAGAACGCGTGATTTGGGGTCACAATGATCTCCAAAACTGTCTTACTAACACTCTCCGGCTCTGGGCGTTGAGTTCTGCGTCCCTGGTGTGGTGGCGGCCTGTCGTGCACTTGGTGGCTTTCCATCCGGACGAGGAGCGCAGTTGTCGCTGTGATGTCGCAGACCAGGGTGATAGTGGGCATCCAACTGGCCCCGTTGTGACAGCTCCGTGCCCCAATCCTTTCAGAATTATGGTGCCAGTTAACATCATACCCAAACTCGAATAAAAAGGGAGACAAACTGGAGGGCAAGGCCAGAAGCACTCTGTCACTTTACAAGCGGGAACGTCCTCAAGTGACAGGAACCCTGACAAAAGGTGTGGAGAGTCGCAGCTTTATTGAGTAGTTCTTTGTATTTATAAGTAGAGTTTATAAATAATCTATTGTTTCCACGTTAAACCATAATCCTGGGGAGTTGGTGTTCGCGCGAGTGAACGGAAACGGGGAGGATTTAAACCTCGCACCGCCAGGCGCCTCCTCAATTTCCTAAGAAACTAGCGACTCGGAAGAAGGCACCTGCCCTGGTCGCCAGCTTCACATTCCGCCAAGGGGCCGATTCACATTCCCCAGCTGCTGAGAAGGACTCTCTGTGGACTGAAAGCCCAAAGAGACAGGTTTCCTTGCTCTCACGCCCGCACGTCCCCGTCCTGGAGGGGATGGAAGTTTGAGCGAGGACGCAAAATGGCGCCCTCGGCCGCGGCGGCCACCGCCGCCGACCCCGCAGCCGGCCAACCCGCCACGGACTAGAGCCTGCGCCTGGCGAAGGCAACTAGGCGGGCCCTGTACTCAGACAGGAAGTTCCCCTCGTGAGGGCGGAAGTTCCCCTCGTGAGGGCGGAAGGGCTCCAGGCCGGGTAGGAGCGCTTCGGCTCCCTTCGCGTTCAGCCACTTCCGGGGCGGAGCGGAAGTTGCTTTGTTTTGCTTCAAGATGGCTGCGGGGATGTATTTGGAACATTATCTGGACAGTAAGAGCAGGCTGGAGGAGGGGGTCAGGGGTCACAGACGGGTGGGGGGGATCGGGGCTGAGGAGCTCTACGGCTCCGAAGTCTCGGTGGTCAGAAAGTCACAGTCGTGAAGGGTTGAGTGAGAGAAAATACTGGAGGGTGTGAAGAAATAGGGGGCGGGGCACCAGGGTCGAGGCCTTGCTCTGGGGTGTAGACGGGGGAGGGGCTGCGCGGCAGGGCTGGGGGACGGCTCTTGAAGGGCTGGTGGGCATAGCCGGGAAGATATTTGCTGCCCCCGTCTGCAGATTCTCTGGCCTCAGCATATATCATTTTCTTAAAATCGTTCCGAATCGGTCGTTTTCGTATTAATATTATCATCCGCTGCCATTTGGAGCAGCGATGAAGATCTGCTCGCGGCTCCTCCAACCAGTTCTTTCGAAGAAGCGGCTTTTCGTGGGGATGGGGGGTTACGAGTGACCACTGTCAGATGATGAACCGGAAGGCTTCTCCTCTTGGAGTAAAGATCCAATTCCCATCAAATGGAAATCTGGTGTTATGTTTATGCCATTTGTGTAACCTGCCTCTTCACAGAGTCCGTCACCCTATGCCCTTACATTTGCCTTACCGTTGAGAGTCATTAATTCATTCGTTTTTTGAGGTTCTGCTATGGGTCAGACATAATGGCAGGTACTGGCGATATACAAGAATGAATAAGACCCGGCTCTTGCCCTCAAGTGCTCATAGTCTAGTAGAACACAGGTTCTGCTATTATTTATTAAACAGTGTGACAAATGAAATAATAGAAATACATTAAAAGGACAGTAGGTAACACTGGAGAAAGGGGCTCATTACCTGGGGGTGTAGGTAAAGCTTTACAGAGGATGTGATGTATAGAAACTTGAAGGTTGAGTGCGGAGAGGGAGAGGGAATTGCAGGTTGGGGAAAGCATCAGCAAAGGTGTTATGATGGGTTTGTGGCAAAGCCAGGGAAAAGTGAGGCCAGAGTGTTTGATGTATAGGACTCCGAGGTGGAAGATTGGGAAACAAGACTGGAGAAGGTAGCTGGGGCTAGGTTGTGCAAGGGCGTTTAAGCCAAGCTAAGAAGCTTGCACGTTATATTTTATTTGTTTGTTTGTTTGTTTTAGCTGCATTGGGTCTTTGTTGCTGCCCGCAGGCTTTCTCTAGTTGTGGTGAGCGGGGGCTACTCTTTGTTGCAGTGCGCGGGCTTCTCATTGCTGTGGTTTCTCTTGTTGCGGAGCACGGGCTCGAGGCGCGCGGGCTTCAGTAGTTGTGGCACGTGGGCTCAGTAGTTGTGGCTCGCGGGCTCAGTAGTTGTGGCTCGTGGGCTCTAGAGTGCAGGCTCAGTAGTTGTGGCACACGGGCTTAGTTGCTCCGCGGCATGTGCGATCTTCCTGGATCAGGGCTCGAACCCGCGTCCCCCGCATCGGCAGGCGGACTCTCAACCACTGCGGGTGGGTGGATTCTTAACCACTGCACCACCAGGGAGGTCCACCAGCGTGCACTTTAAATAGCGAGGAACCAACAGATTTTCTAAATAGAGTGATTTTTTTTTATATAAAGGAAAATAAATGTTGCATGATAAATTGGAGCATGATGACATTGGTAATAGGGAGATCAGTTAGGGATAACAGTCTTGGTCAGAGATGAGGACCTGATCTCAGGGAGTGACAGAAGTGTTCAGGAGTTAAATATGACAGGATTGACTGACTGAGTGGCTGAGAGAGAAGGAGGAATCTAAGGTGACTTCTCTATTTCCTGTTTGGGAAGTGAGGTAGACAGTAAATCATCATCAAGATAGGAAATTCAGGAGTAACAGTAACATATTTATTCAACTTAGATTTAAGCATAGGAATGGTAATTGTATCTGTAAGAGTAAATAAGATGGAGATCATTCAGAGAAAGCGAGTGAGAAAATTAGAGGATTAAATTATGTGTAAGCTCAAGAAAATATTAACATTTAAGGGACAGGCTAAGGAAATGTCAGTGATGCAATTGCTAGAAAGTATGTGATGAGATTTGGAATCTTAAGAGGAAGCAAGTTATTCGAAGATGAGAAGCTGGTGCCAGATGCTGCAGACGTAATTTTTTTTAGGATAGGACTAATAACCTATCATTTGATTTGGTAAGTCATTGATGACTTAGTCTCAGTAAACTGGTGGTGGTGAACCTGAGTTTATAGGTTAAAGCAGTGGAGGCATTTTAAAAGTTGGAAGTGGAGTCATGGGAAGAGATTTTTCTTTTATGAGAGAGATTTAAGTATTCATGCATTTATTCAAGTATTTATTGAGGATCCTCTATGCACATCATAGTTCTAAACTCTAGAGAAATAGGAAAGAAGACAGATACATCTAACCCTTCTGGAGAGCTGGGGAGACATACCAAATAACTAATTACACAATTACTTATTTAAGTACATTGGATAAGAGCCCAAAAGGGTAGACACAGAATACCACGACAGGGACTTCCCTGGTGGTCCAGTGGTTAAGACTCCACGCTCCCAATGCAGGGGGCCTGGGTTCGATCCATGGTCAGGGAGGGAGCTAGATCCCACACGCTGCAAATACAAGATCCCACATGCCACAACTAAAAGGTCCCGCACGCAGCAACAAAGATCCCGTGTACTGCAACTAAGACCCCGCGCAGCGAAATACGTATTTAAAAAAAAAAAAAAAATAGTATGACAGTATAATCCAGGGCACTTGTTGGAGTCTGGGGCAGTCAGGGTTGAGCTGAACTTTGAAGAATGAACAGGGATTTGAAGGCCAAGAGGTATGGTGGAGGTGGGGTGAAGAAGACTGGGCAGGGCATTCTGGGCAGAGAGAGTAGCATGTGAAAAGCCAAGTGTCATGAAGAGCACTGGCAAGTTCAAGGCACTCAGGAGGCCAGTATGATGGAGCAGAGAGAGCACAGACAGGGACTGACGTGAGTTAGGGCTGGTGTGAGGGAAGCAAGGGCCAGAAAGTGCAGAATAGGAATAGGAATATTGCAGTAGGAGGTTACTAGAGGATTATAAACAGGAGAGTGACTTTATCAGATCTGCATTTTTTTTTTTTTTTTTGCGGTCCGCGGGCCTCTCACTGTTGTGGCCTCTCCCGTTGCGGAGCACAGGCTCCAGACACGCAAGCTCAGCGGCCATGGCTCACGGGCCCAGCCGCTCCGCGGCATGTGGGATCTTCCCGGACCGGGGCACGAACCTGTGTCCCCTGCATCGGCAGGTGGACTCTCAACCACTGCGCCACCAGGGAAGCCCAGATCTGCATTTTTTAATTTTTAATTAATTAATTTATTTTTTTGTGGTACGCGGGCCTCTCACTGTTGTGGCCTCTCCCGTTGCGGAGCACAGGCTCCAGACACGCAAGCTCAGCGGCCATGGCTCACGGGCCCAGCCGCTCCGCGGCATGTGGGATCTTCCCGGACCGGGGCACGAACCCGCGTCCCCTGCGTCGGCAGGCGGACTCTCAGCCACTGCACCACCAGGGAAGTCCCATTTTTTAAAGAACATTCTGGCTACTGTATGGAGAGCAGATTGGAAGTGTGTGTGTGATGAGTGGTGGAGGATGCCAGGAGGGTATTTGTAAGTTGAGGGCAAGGAGCTTGGAGACAGAGATTGAAAGGAAAGGAAAAGGAAAGGCTGATTTGTAGAGTAAAGTCACTGAAGGGAGGAAGGGTGGGAAAGCTGTGTAGAGATGGAGGGGTTAGTTGTGGAAAGAGGCGGACGTGACCTCTCCTGAGAGCAGAATGATGAGTGCTGTAACAGATAATCCAGCGGTTTGAAGGAGAGAAAACCGAGTGTTGTTTTGGACCTGTTCTTTAAAAGCAGCTGTAGGGCCTAGGACGTCCAGGGAGGCTCAGTTTCTCCTCTTCTCCCCAGGTATTGAAAACCTCCCATTTGAACTGCAGAGAAACTTCCAGCTCATGAGGGACCTGGACCAAAGAACAGAGGGTACGTACAGAGTAAGGAGTCCAGTGTATAGTGAGTGTGTATATGATCGTTTCTTCTTCTGTTTGGTGTTACCATATCATCTGGTCTCGATTGCTGCAGCTTCTCTCTCTCTCTCTCTCTCACTCTCTTGCAATTCTTAAAAGGAGAGTAATAATGACCCATATTTGTGTGTCAGCTTTTCCATAACACATGGAGTATTGTGACAGTGCCTCAAGAATTCAAAGATGCTATGCTCTTTATATCTCCCTCAAGAAGAATTAAAAAAACCAAAGTCATTCCTAGAATCATTTCTGTTCTCCGTGTTCAGTACGTTTATAGGAAGACTAGAATGTTTCTATTCCATTGGATTGTTAATGTTACTGTCACAAAATTCACTGTGGCTTTAGACTGCAACTCATGTTGGTAGACAGGAACTTTGCTGCATGAGAAGATCTTAAAAAGAAAGGAAAAAAGAAGGAAAAGCAGCAATGAACAAACATCAGGATCTCTACGCTATATTCTTCAGCCGCACAGAAGCACTGGGTACCATCTGTGGCCTTGCCTGGGCATTGAGCAAGTTTGGCTGCATTGAGGCATTCATTTGGAGCCTGAGGCCACACTACAGTGGTCAGGTTTGTCTCTTCGAGGTCAAAGGTATTTGTTGGAGCTATCCCCCCACACCTGCTGATGGATATACAGGTGCATCCTCATGTAACTGTGCCCAAGGATGTAACAAGCTGTTGTTAGAATACCTAAAGCTGTGATTTAAGTTACTCTTGGTAAGTTTACTCATGAAAAGGTGAACATCATCTAAAATCCTGGACGTAGGCCCCTGAGAACTCCCTGCTGAATGCTGAGCACCAGCTCTTTGCTTTGTAATACAGTTCCAGCTCTTGAGTTCATGCACAGAAAGACCAGTTGGAGATTACTGAACTACATACATGCTTTTCCAGCTTCCTCCAAGGGCCTCGAATGAAGCAGGGCGTAAACCTAGTGTGCGCGCAGGTCTTCCCTGTTACCTATTGCTACCCCGTATTGCAGTCATACTTTTTTCTCCATCGACATTTTTTGTGAGCACTACCAAATATTGGGCAGTGGGCATCTAAAGTCTCAGTGTCTTGGGACGTCAGCAGCCTTGCAGAAACGTTTGGAGCAAAATATCTAAAATGAACAAACAGAAAAAAAAGTGATGGGAAGTATAAGCAAGTTGCAGACGATGCGCAGAACAGGGTGGGCGGTAAGTAGAGGAGCTGCCATGAGTGGACCAGGGCCTAATTTTAAATGAGGAGACACGGATATACAGACCTGGAAGCCAGCAGCAGCAGAGGACCCACCCTGGTGTGCAGCACTCAGAGCTGTCATGGGGCATTTTTGAGACGAGAAACCAGATGGCTTTTGAGACAAAGTTCATGGTTCAAGAGGCAGCAAGCCCTGCAAAGAAGCATCTTCAGACAGCGACAAAAACACACTTCGTATTAGTGCCGGGTGCCAGGAATCCCTCATTATGGTTCAATAAATTCAGTTCCAACTATGATAGCAATGTTTTCAGCACCCGAAGGCACCTTTGAAACAAATATTGGGAACACGTTGCATTACTTGAGTACGTGGCACAGTACCTAGGAATGTTCAGTACGTTTTAATTCGAAGGTTATGATGGTCAATGGAAAAGGTCCAAGGAGCAAGAGGAAGAAGTGTGTCCCACGTAGCCACTCAGGGGCCATTGTGACCGGGCCTCTGTCTCTGTTGTAGACCTGAAGGCTGAAATTGACAAGTTGGCCACTGAGTATATGAGTAGCGCCCGCAGCCTGAGCTCCGAGGAGAAATTGGCCCTTCTCAGACAGATCCAGGAAGCCTATGGCAAGTGCAAGGGATTTGGTGACGACAAGGTGCAGCTTGCCATGCAGACCTATGAGATGGTATGGCCCTGTTCATGGCTCCCCACCTGCCTCCCGTCTATTCCTCGGGGTCCTAGACCCCCTCCTTCAGCCATGTTGGGATCTGTTTTGGGTCTGGGAGATCCATAGAATCTGCCTCAGCCTGTTTTCTTTAACTGGAACCGGCCCTGTAGCTCTTCCTTCTCCTTCCTTCCCACCCAGGTGGACAAACACATTCGGCGACTGGACACAGACCTGGCCCGTTTTGAGGCTGATCTGAAGGAGAAGCAGATTGAGTCAAGTGACTACGACAGCTCTTCCAGCAAAGGCAAAAAGAGTGAGGAGGGGGGCGGGGCTGTGAGAGGGGGGGCGAGGACCCCCAGGGAGAAGCCAGCCCGCTCCTCAGCTCCCAGGGAGGACCACCGGCTTGGAGGAGGGGCGGGGGAGGGGGGCTTAACCACCCTTCTGTCCCCTGCCTTCTGGCTCCGCCCCCCTGCCTAGAAGGCCGGACTCAGAAGGAGAAGAAGGCTGCCCGTGCGCGTTCCAAAGGGAGGAACTCGGACGACGAGGCCCCCAAGGCCGCCCAGAAGAAGCTAAAACTTGTGCGCACGTGAGTGTGTCAGGCAGCGTCTTGCCAAGGGACAGACTCCTCTTTCCCGCCACCTCACCCCAGCCACAGTGCCCCTTGCCACTTTGCTGCTTCCTGTGCCAGCAGCTCTCCCCGCCATTTTGGCGTCTGCTGGATACAGAGGAGAAGCCACAAATCGCTAGCCCCGCAAGGACCTCCTCCTCTGCCGGCTCTGAGCATCTCAAGCTGTAGCTTCCCTTCTGCAGATGACACTTTCTCTTCCTCTTGGCACGCAGAAGCCCTGAGTATGGGATGCCCTCAGTGACCTTTGGCAGTGTCCACCCCTCTGATGTGTTGGATATGCCTGTGGATCCCAACGAACCCACCTATTGCCTTTGTCACCAGGTCTCCTATGGAGAGATGATTGGCTGTGACAACCCTGATGTAAGAACTGTTTTGCCTCAGGATGGGGGGGGTTCTGGTGGACATGAAGGGAGTTGGGTACAAGAAGGGGGGTAACGGTTGAATAGGGGGACTTCGGGATAGGAGAAAGGTAGTTGGAGTTGGTTGGCCTTGGACCCTTCAAGAATTCTCCCAAGGGATGGAATAAGGGAGTACTCCTAAGGGATGGGGCGGGGGAATGGAGGGTGGGGGGGGTTCTTTTCTTTCCTCTGCCCCACCCTGGTCCCTGAGTTCTGCTTCTTCCATCCTCTTCCTTTCCCAGTGTTCCATCGAGTGGTTCCACTTTGCCTGTGTGGGGCTGACCACCAAGCCTCGGGGGAAGTGGTGAGTGAGAGCTGCGGTGGGGCTGGACTGTCACGAGCTGAGTGAGTGACAGAGGGCATCCTCCCTTTCGCTCACTCTCTCCCCCTTCTCTGTCACGTTCCTTTGTAGGTTTTGCCCACGCTGCTCCCAAGAGCGGAAGAAGAAATAGACCAGGGCCTTGGATTCCAACACAGTTTCTTCCACATCCCCTGACCTGGGCTAGTGGGGAGCGGGATGCCTGGCTGGGGTCAGGGAGAGGTGGGTGGCGCAGAGTTGTCATCCCCTCTCCTCCCCTCCCCACTCCTGGTGCTGAGGCTGCACCCAGACCCTGGTACGGGGGTTGCTGCAGCCACTAACGGTATGTGCTCTCATTCAGCCCGCCCCCTTCAGAGGGAAGGGGTCTTGCCCACTGTCCTTTTGCCTCCATGCTGAGGTTGGTGCTGTATTTTTGAGGGATGGTCCTCTTTACTCCCCTTGCTTTGTATTTAAGGACTGGGGCAGTAGCATGGGGCCCTCCCCCAGCCTCCTGAGCCCCTCCCCTCGTGGGGGGCCATGGCGTGATCAACTTTCTTCACTCTCTTCCTGCTTTTCCAGCGGGGGCTCCTCCAGATCATCTGGGCTGTGGCCCTGGCTGAAGGGTCACCCCTTCCTCTGTGCCAAGAGGATTCGTCCTGGTTTGTGAGTGGGAGGGGCAGGGTGGAGTGCAGATATCTCATATGTAAAGGAATTGGGTCGGTGAATAAAAGCTGTACATGTTGGCCTGCTGTGTTTATTGTAGAGACACTATTTTAGTACATGTGCTAAGCATATTTTGCATCCTCTGAGTTGGCTAAAAGGTGGGAGGCTGACATGCCAGAAGTGGGACAAGATGTGGAACCAGAAGTGGTACCTCTGCCCCAGAATCCACAGCTTCTCAACTTCTCTGGAACCACCAGAGCTGCCTGGGGACTGTGCCTCAGACCAGGGGTTTCCAAAACCTTTAAGATTCTGCATCTTTTCTCCCTCAGATACCTTTCACTTAATTTCCAGTAAATGTGTATTTTGTGCTTTATACGGGACTAAGTATCAGGCTGACTTATTTTAAACACAAAACAGAAAAACACGTAGTTTGCCCTACACCAGTGAGCTGTCTGGCCCGCCTCCACCAGGAAACCACCTCCTTAGACTGAGCCCCCTTATGCCCCATCTCCTCCTCACCCGAACCCCCTCTTGCTTCTCCTTCGGCTCCTTACCTGGAGGCGCCCTCTCCAGACTGTGTTGTACGTCCCATCTCTGCGCGCCTCACTTCCAGGCCTCACCCCCTCTTGGGCAGATTGTAAAATAGCGCTAATAACAGTATCCACTTTATGGGATCACCTTGAGACGAAAAAACGTCACGCGTAAGGAACAACACAGGAGCTCCGCCGTCCAAGGCACCGAGTCAGTGATCACTCTTGCCCTCCTTGTCTTCTCGAGCTGGAGCGTGACACGCGGGGACCCGCACCCGCCCTCCGACCGAGCCCGGCCAAACGTCCGTTTCCCCGTCCCCCACCCCCCGCGTGGCCCGCCCCGCCCTTTGTGACGTCGGCGGCCTCGCACCCGCGGCCCCCGCCAGCCGGCTATCCCTGGCTCGGCCCGTTGGAGGCCGCTCGGTCCCGGGAACACGGGCGACCGTCCGGGGCCATGAGGCAGCTCGCCGCCGCCTCCCTTCTCTCACTCCTGAGGGGTGAGCGCGCGTCCGCCCCCGGAGCCCTCCCTGCACCGTCTCTGAACCGCCTTCCCCTGGGCCGGCCGCTTCCAGCCCCTCCCACCGCCACCACCACCCCGCGCCCCAGCCCTCTCGCCCTCGCCCGCGGGCTCGGCGGCCAGACGCCCCGGTCCCCGTGTGCACGGCCCGGCTCGCCCGGCTGCGTCCGCCCGGCCCGGCGGGTGTCGGAGTTGGGTCCATCCGTGGTCTGTTCCCCACCCCGCAGTGCTGCTCCTGCCTACGGCACCGGCCCCCGCCCCCGCCCAGGATTCCCTCTCGACCTCCACTCCGGGCAGCCCCCTCTCTCCCACCGAGTATGAGCGCTTCTTTGCGCTGCTGACCCCAACCTGGAAGGCAGAGACCACCTGCCGGATCCGCGCAACCCACGGCTGCCGGAACCCCACCCTCCTCCAGCTGGACCAGTATGAAAACCACGGCCTGGTGCCGGAAGGTGAGGGCCCGCCTCGAGGGCCAGACCTGTGCTCGCTGGACCCGGGGCGAGGGGGTGGCTGGCGCCTCACCCTGAGCCCGCGTGCTGGGCTCTCCAGACCCCGGGGACCCACCGCCCCGTCCCGCCCGCTCCCAGAGGGCGTTCCCCCTGGTGTGTTCACTTCCGCCGCACGCCCTTCCCCAGGCGCTGTCTGCTCCGACCTCCCTTTTGCCTCCTGGTTTGAGTCCTTCTGCCAGTTTACTCAGTACCGTTGCTCCAACCACGTCTACTACGCCAAGGTGAGGCCGGGACAGAGGTTGGATCTGGTGTCAAGGATCAAGGGACAGGCGGTGGCAGTGGCTCCAAGCCAGCCTTAGGTCCTCCCTACCTGCCACTTTGCCATCATTTACCCAGGTTATATGTGCGAACAGCCTCGCCTTGGGTGTTCAGGCTGTCAGAACAGTCCTGTTACTGCAAGAAAAGTAGGGAAGAGGGATGGGAGGAGGCAGAGATAAGCCCTTCCTGCAGGTCAGTGATGTCATTCAAGTCAAATGCAAAAGACTGAAGGCAGGAGTGTGGGCCAGACGGGAGTCTGATCTTGCAGGGGACCCTTTCTCAGGTCTAGAGAGTTCCACCGGGGGCCATGTGCCCTCATTCCTGCCCAGGAACTGTGAGAGAGGAGACCCGAGGGACAGGGACGGAGGATAAGCAGGAGTAGAAGTCTGCCCTTGGGGAAAGGCGTTCCCACTTTGCTTCTCTCCTTGCAGAGGGTCGGGTGCTCCCAGCCAATCTCAGTCCTCTCACCAAACACTCTCAAGGAGGTGGACACTTCCTCTGAATTGCCGCTCACGACGATGACCTCCCCCAAGTCCTCCCACATCACAGGTGAGACCCTCCCAGCACCCGGGAGACTCCCAGCCTCTCCTCCCACGAGTCCCGGAGCCCAGGGTTTAAGGCATCAATGGGAGGGACGTGGGGAGATGAGCCAGTGGAGGTGGCCACGGGCAGCTATTTACATAAGGGAGAGCCTGCTTTTCCTGAATACAAGTTAGGGCTTTCCTGTCCCAGGATGTTTTCTGACATTACGTACATTTCTGCCCTGAACCGATTTTTCCTAGCTCCCCAAAACCTTCCTACATTAAGAAGTGCTCTGGGACTCTTCCCAGCTAAAATCTTCACTCTAGAAAGGATTCGTTGCTAGGTATTCAGAATACTTGGTGTTTCCTAAGTGAGGGGGACAAAAGGTGGTATTTGAGGTGGGTTAGGGAAGAGGACCACTTGTAAGGGAGGTGGAAAGGGGACCGGTAACGCTGCCTCCACTGTCGCCATGGCAATGTTCTTTTATTTTGATATTTGTATTCTTTTTTTTTTTTTTTTTTGCGGTATGCGGGCCTCTCACTGCTGTGGCCTCTCCCGTTGCGGAGCACAGGCTCCGGACGCGCAGGCCCAGCGGCCATGGCTCACGGGCCCAGCCGCTCCGCGGCATGTGGGATCTTCCCAGACCGGGGCACGAACCCGCATCCCCTGCATCGGCAGGCGGACTCCCAACCACTGCGCCACCAGGGAAGCCCATTGATATTTGTATTCTTGCCTGTGTTTTTTATGCTCAACTGAATGAATATGTGCAATTTGCCCTGCCTTCCTCTGCCTTTGTGTTTATGTATGTGTTTGTGTGTGTTTATGTGTTTTTGTCTGCGTTTATGTGCCTCCCTCTGCGAACAAAGACACGGGGGGTCAGAAACCTGACCATCTCTTTCC
>NW_006797390.1:3440894-3451508 GCF_000442215.2 Lipotes vexillifer
TCCCTTCTCTCTCTTGGTCCCTCCCAAACCCTGCTGCAGCCACAGAACGACAGGCCTGGCCCGAGCGGCTTAACAGCAGCGTGGAGGAGCTGCTACAATCCTCCCTGTCCCTGGGCGGCCAGGATCAAGGGCAGGAGCGGGAGGGACAAGAGGAGGAGTGGGAGGAAGGACAGGGCACAAAGCAGGCGCTGGAGACGACGTCTGGGTTGCAGGCAGACCCGGAGCCCAAGACCCAGTCTGAATTTGTATCCTCCAACCCTTTCTCCTTCACTCCCCGGGTGCGGGAAGTGGAGTCTACTCCCATGATGATGGAGAACATCCAAGAGCTCATCCGATCCGTGCAGGAAATGGATGAAATGAATGAAATGAATGATGTATATGAGGAGAATATCTGGAAAGCCCAGAGCCCCGGCAGGTACAGGAAGTTGTCTGCCCCACCGGCCCTACCTTCCCTGCTGTCTTTGGGAATGAGAAGCCCCCTTTGCCAGCCTCGGCCTCCAGACCCACTCACATCTGCCTGGGCTTCAGGTGCACCTAGCCGCTGCCTGCCTCGCCTGCTCTGTGGCCGTCATGGGCTTACGCACTGCCCTAGACGTCCGTCCCTACATGAACTAGTGGGTGCGCCCTGAACCTAGAGCTACCAGACTTGGGTTCTGGGGTTGTCTCTGGCCCTGATGAGCACTGCAACTTTTACTTCCCCTTTCTGGATCTCAGTTCCTCACTTGTAAAAGGAGGCAGTTGGTCTGGAGGCCTCCAGGGCCCCATCCAGCATGCTAAATGTGTGTGACTAGGACTAGACGCTAAGGGGAGGGGAAGAGAGTGGGTGGGCTTTCTGCCCCAGCCCTGTGGCCCATCCCTCCCAGCCGGTGCCATCTTCTTGCAGTCTCCTGCAGCTGCCTCACGTGGAGGCCTTGCTGGCACTGTGCTACTCAATTGTGGAGAACACCTGTGTCATAACCCCTACAGCCAAGGCCTGGCAGCACTTGGAGGATGAGATCCTTGGTTTCGGGAAGTCGGTATGCCCACCATGCTGTTTAATGGCTCCATGCTCACCGGGCATCCTCTGGGCCTCGGGAGTGGTTAATGGGCGGGGCTACATAAAGCCCGAGGCATCATTGGAGAGATTCTCTCCAAGTGCGAATCCCTTCTTTGGAAGGGTATCTCCAGCTCCCCTTAAAGGAGGAGGTCACAGGACGGAGTCTGGAATCCATTTCAGTCCAGAATTCATTCTGTGGCTGCGCCTTGTTAGGTTTGAGTCATCTCCTGAGCCAGTTCACCACTGGCAGGACTTGGCTTTACCTTAGATGTAGCTCTTCTTTCCAGAGGGATCACAGAACCGTTTCCAGGGATCTGTAGAGAGATCCCAGCCTCGACGTGTCCTCAGCACCCAGCAGGTCCTATTCCCAGGAAATAGGGCTTTCAAAAAGTGCAAGTTAGCAAATGTTTGTTGAGAGCTGGTATGCCACCCATTCATCCGTTTGTTCAAATATTGATCGGGCTAGGTATTTGAGATGTTAGCAGCTCTGTCCTAGGTATTTTCGCAATGAGTACAACAGATCCCATTCCCTCTCCTCCTGGAGTCCGGTGGGAGAGACAGACGCGGAAACGGAGAATGGTGTGGCAGCATCAATGCATGACAGACAAGCACAAAGTGCAGAGAGCAGATGGAGAGCACAAACGTCGCGTTGGGCTGGATCGGAGAATTGCCTCTTGGAGGAACTGATGTGCAAACTGAGAGCCGGAGCTAAAGGAAGTTAACCAGGCAAAAGAAGGGGTTGGTAGAGGTTCCTGCTAGAGGGGTTAGTATCAATATGTGCCAAGTCTCTGAGGCAAGAAAGAGAAGAAATTCCACGTGGAACCAAAAAAAAAAACCGAGCACACTGCTGTTCTCGGCCCGCAGGGAGCAGGGATTCAGTAGCATTACAAAAGCAGTGTGGTAGGTGCTGGAGAGAGAGTTTTTCTGGGTCTTTTTGGTTTTGTTTTGGAGTGTAGGCAGTTCAGGAGCGGTGGAGGGCTCACTGGATTTTTAGAGTCAAAGAGATGATAAGGGTCATGATGTGAATAATCCCGAATGGCAGTCTGAAGCATCTGTATTTAATTTGGTAAGAAAAGAGAATTCAGTCATGATTTGGGGTCAGGGACATGATGATGCGTCCCCCGTGTGCTGTTAGGAGGAGCAAGGAAGGCGACGTAAGAGATTTTGTGACTGTGACACGCTGACGGGATGGACTGGCGATGCTGCAGGGCGAGATCCTCCTTCCTCCTGGAAGGCTGGGGAGACTTGCTCAGGGCAGAGAGCCCCACCGGGCTCCACATCCAAAATGTCATCCAAGAACTTGGAGGTTCTGAACCTAGGTGCTCGGGCAGAGGACAGTTTTGGAGTTGGAAGCACCAGGACCAGTGCCTCAGCTCCACATGCACTAGACGTGGGTTTGAGCAGTTGACTCAGCCTCACGGAGCCTCGGTTTCCTCGTCAGGCACACAACGGAGGCCTGCTTAGTACCTATGCTAGTAGAAGGTTCCTGTGGAGACCAAAGGAGATGATGGCATTTATCGCCATGGTGCGCAGCACTGTGCCGACTCTTTGTGAATATTAGCGTTATCATTAGCAGAGAGGAAGGGAGGGTTATGAGTCTTTTTCAGACGGGCTAAGTTAGACGTCTGTCAGGCACTTGGCCGTGGGGATTTGGAGCTCAGGAAAGAGATCAGAAGTGATGGTAAAGGTTTGGGTGTCACCAGCAGGGAGATGAATATTACCTGTGAGTAGATAAATTATCCAGGAAGAGGGTGAAGAAACAGAGAGCCGACGGGAGGTCCTTGAGGACCCTTGGGGAGGGGGGCAGGGAAAAGGCACAGGAGCTTCTGGAAAAGACTTAATGTGGAGACATTCTGCGGAGCGGCTCTGGAGGGCGGAAGCGGGGGAGTCTCAGCCTCAGTTCCCCAGCCACACGCCTCCTCAGGTCTGTGACAACCTTGGGCGGCGACACGTAGCTGCATGTACCCTCTGTGAGTTCTGCTCCCTGAAGCTGGAGCAGTGCCACTCGGAGGCCAGCCTGCAGCGGCAGCAGTGTGACAGCTCCCACAAGACGCCCTTCATCAGCCCCCTGCTCGCGTCCCAGAGCACGTCCATCGGCACCCAGGTACCGAGGAGGGTGGCCTGCAGCGGCTGGGGGCCTCAGGCCCCAGGCAGGATGGGGCAGCAGGGGGGCCGGGACGCCCACCTCTCCCTTGTGCCCCGTGCCACAGATAGGGACCCTAAAATCGGGCCGCTTTTACACACTGGATTTGTACGGCGGGCTACGCATGGACTTCTGGTGTGCCCGGCTGGCCACCAAGGGCTGCAAAGACAATCGAGTCGCCAGCTGGCTCCAGACTGAGTTCCTCAGCTTCCAGGATGGGGACTTCCCCACCAAGGTCAGCGCCTTCCCCAAAGCTCAGCCCCACCCTGTTCACCCCGGTTCCTTCTGATCCCTCGCTCTGGGGAACCCTAGGATGTGGAGGGGGGCTTGGGCCCCTGGCCTCACTGAGCCTCCTGCCTCTCTCCGGTAGACCCCCCGGACCCCCAGGAGAGCAGGATTGCGCTTAGCAAAGGAGTAGGAATCTGGAGGGCTGGGCGGGCGCAGGCCATGGGGGCATGAGACAGGTCTGGTCCCAGCTCTGCCGGTTACCTGCAGGGGGTGGGGTGGGGGACTTCATCTCTGCCCCAAACGGCTGCTGACGGTGACCCAGTGCTTCCCTGCCTAAGTCTGGAGGCTCCTTCCCAAATCTTCTAGTGCTGTCCCTCTCAATGGGATCAACTTTGCTCCCCGCCTCCAGAGTTACCTCCCCCCCACGGAACTAGCTGCTGTAGCTGAGAGCCCGGCCCCTCCCTTCTGTGGTGTAGCAGGAAAAATCAAGACCAGGAAAAGCAGAGGCAGCTTAAGAAAGGGCTTTTCTCTGAGCCGAGAGGTCTCCGCCCAGCTCTTCTCCCTGGGCCCCTAGATCTGGAAGGGGTCTCGGACTGCCTCAGCTGCTCGCCTGGATTTATAGATGGGCAGGCGAGGTTCAGAGGGAAGTGACTGCCCCAGGGTCATACATTAGAGGCACTTCTGACCTCTTCCACACTGAACCGTCCCTAGGAAGCTCCCTGAGATGGGACCACTGCTTGGGCCCCTTCCCTGGCCCTCGTCCCTCGGCTGCTTTCCAAGCTAGGTGACCAGCAGGGCACCCCCTTCTCAGCTCCAGCTCCTGGCTTCTTCCCAGCAACTGAACCATGGCTGAGGGTGGGATGGGAAGGGCAGAGGGGACACCCCGGGTGCAGAGGGTCTGGTTCTGTACCCTGGTCCTGCCATCGTGGGCGCACTATGCAGGGCTGGTGTCCGTGAGGCTTCTGATGTCTTCCCATCCCCCGCTCCTGGCTTAGATTTGTGACACGGAATATGTGCAGTACCCGAACTATTGTGCCTTCAAAAGCCAGCAGTGTATGATGAGAAACCGGAACCGGAAGGTGAGCCCCTCCCTCTGCCGCGCCCCCACCCCCACCCCGCCCCTGCTGCCTCTCATCAGCCCCAAGGGCTGGTCCGTTCTGGGCACCCCCTGGCGTCCGAGCATCAAGGGTGTGGAGAGTGGGTGCATCTCCGGGCAGAGCCTCCTCCGTGGAGCTCTGTCCCCACTCCTCCCGCCTTGGGGTGAGCAGCTCTCCCAGGCCCCCAGGCAGAGGGTTCCAGGAAGGAGGGAGGCTGCAGATCAGAGGCCCTGTGGATACGCCAGGAGGGAAGAACCCCCAGCCGGGTTGGGCCTGAGAGGCTGAGGCCTCAGTCTTGCCTTTTGCTGTTACTCACCAAGTCGGCTGAGCCAAGTCACTTCCTCTCCAGCCTCAGGCTCCTCATTTCTGAATGGGGGGGTCGGGCTACGTGGTGTGTCTCCCCGCTCTAAAAACCCCCATCTGAGTTTCCTCCTTCCCTCTGCTCCCTGTGCCTACGCCCGCCCACCTCCTGTTCTTGAATTTCCAACACCTCGGGCTCCTGGCTTTCCTAGCTGGACCACGTGCGCCCAATCCCCGTGCAGGTGTCCCGCATGAGATGTCTGCAGAATGAGACGTACACCGTCCTGACCCCGGCCAAGAGCGAGGACCTCGTGCTTCGATGGAGCCAGGAGTTTAGCACCTTGACTCTTGGCCAAGCCGGCTGAGCTGGACTCTGCCCTCTCCCCACCCACTTTCCACACCCTCCATTGCTCTCAGACTCCAGGTTGTCTCTTACTTGGCCCAGACCCAACGTTTCCCTCGGGTTGGGGCAGCTGTCCCTGAGAGGTCTGAGATGGGAGCTCCACCTACCTTAAAGGATGTCTTTACATAAAATGTTTATTTTCAACCTGTGTGGCCTGTTTTGGTTCTGATCCCCTCGTTGGCCCTGCCCCAGGGGAGTCAACCCTCCAACCCCTGGATCCATCTGCAGGCGAGGGAACCATGGGGATGGTACTCAGGGAAGCAGCCCTCTGCCAGGAGGAGAAGCCCTGAGAAATCAGAGTTGGATTGAAGGTCACAGCCGGTGTCTTGGGGACCATGTGCGCCATGCGGGCGTGGGTGTCTCCATTTCTGAAGCCCTGATCCCATGATCTCAGATGTGAATGTAGGGTTGTCCCTCCGGAGGACAAGCTGAATGAGATTGTGTCCAGGGGGACCAATCCCAGACAGTAGGGTAGGACTTGCTCTTTAGAGGAGGAAGGAAACAACTGGGCTGGAGCTCAGGAAACCTTTGCTGTGACGTCCAGTCATGGGCCCGATGGCCTGAACATGGAGAGGAGCTGCATCCCGAAGCATCGGCCTTTAATAACCTGGGATCTCCCAAGACGTGTTCGGGGAACACACGTGTGGGGAACTATACAGCATTTAAAAGAAAACATTTATTATGGAAAGGCTCAAACACGCACACGTAGAGAATAGTGTAATGCAGTCCCGGGCACCCTTCACCCAGCTTCAATTACCAACACGCAGTCAACCTTTTAAAGGCATGTCGAAGGCTCTGAGAAGCCCTGAAATAGAGAAACCTGTTCGACTTAGTGTTTCCCATACTCGTTCGACCGCGCTGTCCTTTTTCACCTACCGCTCAAAGCTTGTTTTCGAGTACTGAGCGCAGACAACCCGCCCGGCCCTATTGATCCGGAAGACGAGGGGCTCAGCCCAGGGTTCAGAGACTAGGGGCTGCCACCCTCCACACAGAGGGAGGTAAAAAACACACATGGCAAGAACGAAACCACCTGCTGGAACCCAAAAGAGACAGAGACAGCCAGGGGGAACTGCCGAGGACAGCGGGAGGCTGGGGGTTAGTCATCTGGCATCTGTGGGTGGGTGGGTGTGCCAGTTAGGCTTCCCGGAAACTGCAGGGAGTGTGTGAGCCATGGGGGGGTGGTTGGGTGGGGGGCATTAGGAGGGGAGAGTCGGGGCTGCATTAAGTGCCATGATCTGCTGGGGTTTCTTCTCTGGCTGGTCCGTGGAGGCCCCTGAGGGCACTGCTTACTCCTCTCTCTCTCTCTCCCTGCCCCGCTTGGGGTTGGGTGCGTGCAGGGAGCTGGGATCTGCCGAGATCTGCTGAGGTGCGTGTGTCCCACCCACCGGGAACAAGTCCTACCAGCCCAGCCCGGCCCAGAGCAGGCAGAAGCCGGCTTGGAGCAGCGGCTGAGCCACAGTGGCGAGCACAGGTATGGGGGCGTCCCAGCTGCGGTTGAACCTCACAGGGGCACGTGGGGCAGCACCCCTTCTTTAGAAACGGGAGACACGGGTGGGGATGGAGGTGAGAGGGGGCCCTGGGCCCTGGGGAACCTTTTTGAATAAAGAATTCAAAAGGATGGCCTCAGGCAGGCAGACCTCAGACAAGAGGATGATGCGCCCTAGACCTGAAGCACCAACGCACCCTGGGGCCTGTATGTCTGGGAGCTGCGTCTGCCCCTTCACTCGTTAGGTCCCCGCTGTCATGCTGAACCCCAGATCCCAGGCCACTGGGGAGGGAAGGCCCTCTGGGGATGGTTTCCGGCCCTTTCCCACTCTCAGATACGACAATCCCTGACCCTCTCACCCCAGGGCTGGGCCTCTGCTGGTGACAATGAACTGATCTGATTAAACTCCACAAGCGGGTTCAAGGCACAGATCTGCTCTCACAGTTATCCTTCCCAGCTAACCAAAGTGTTCTAGTGGCGCCTTAGAGAGATACTGCCTTCACCCAGTGCGTTTTCTTTACAAGAAGATTAGGGACTTCCCTGGCGGTCCAGTGGTTAAGACTCCGTGCTTCCACTGCAGGGGGTGCGGGTTTGATCCCTGGCTGGGGAACTAGGATCCCGCATGCTGTGCAGCGCGGCCAAAAATATATATAAAAAAGAGAAAAAATAAAGTGTTGGTAAAATTAGTTTAAAAAAAAAAGTAGAGGATTAGACCAGCTGTCTCCCATGTTCCTACAGCTATGGTAGATGTGGCACATGGGTGTCATGAAGTGGATAAAATTTCAGATACTGACCATGGGGTTGGGGGTGTGATATTGGAGGGTGGGTGAGGCCTTCTGATACCTCTGCCTCACACCACTGAGGGCAGCTGCCCACCTGTTCCCCGGGTCTATGGGGGCCCCTCTGATGGGGAGGGGCCCTCCCATCAGGTCACATCTCCAGTCCCTTCAGGATGAGCTGAAGTCTTCGCCGAAGGGGAGATGGAAGCAAGGCTTGAGGAGGAAGCAGAAACTTATTCGACCCGCAAGCCTCACCTCCTGGCCACCCAGAGATCCCAGAGCCCGGCTGTGCCTCTGTCTGATGCCCCCAGCGTGTACCCCTGCAACACGGAAGCCTTGCATGCCCAGGCCCGCGGGGACGGGGGCAGCAGAGGCGTGAGGGCTACGTGTGGAGCACACTCAGTGCTGCCCGAGGTCAGGGTGAGGTCCACGAAGCCAAAGGCTCCAGGAGGTTTCTCTGAGGCAGCGGGACCCAGCCAGGCCCCAAAGCAAGGACCACCCAGAGCACAGGGCTGCGGAGGGAGGCTTGAGCCCATCTGAGTCTTGATTGGGACTATGTTTCCTGTGTTTTTCAGCTCTTGACAGCAGGGTGGAGAAATGTCTGCAGGTGGGGAAGTGACAGCCATGCACTGGGGAGACTTAATTATGGAGCTGTAGGTCGCCTTTGCTTTCTGCCTTTTCCTAGAAAAAATTTCGGGAGGGATGAGATGAGAATACCCAGGGATGGTGCTGGAAAGGCAGGAAGAGAGGCTCAGGTGGGGAAGGGTGGGGAGAGGCTGGAGCAGGAATCTGGGCTGGAGAAAGCAAAGCAGGCTTGATCAGGGAGGAAGGAGGATGGAGAGAAGATAGGACACCCAGCGGGGGGGGGGGGGGGGGCTCAGGCTGCAGGCAGCACAAAGTGTCCGGCACTTTGTCCGGCCCTGACGGCCCGCTGAGCTGCCGTGGCCGGCCTGGTGGCTGTAACGTCAGGGAGCTGAGAGACAGCTAAGGCGACGTGTGGGCTCTAATTAAACCCCACTGACGAGCGCGGCCCTGCTTGGCGGCTCAGCTGGCAGGCCGGCGGGGGGGGGGGGGGCAGGAGAACGTGGCCCCGAGGGCAGGAGGAAGCCGTCCACTCAGCCCGGTGACCTGGTACTATCTCCACCCCACAGGCTCCCCAGACCCAGGACAAGCTGATGGGTAGGATTCATGTGTACCCAGAGCAGCCCTGGGACGGAGCTTTTCACAAAGCCTTTAGACTTCTTGAAACTTCCGCTGAAGGCTCAGCACGGTTTGGATCTGTCTGGGGAGTCTGAACCTACAGGCGTTAAGAGGGTGTTCACAATTACGAGCGTCTGTGGGTAAAGGGTGCATCTTCCCGTGGCTGCCGGGGTGTAGCAGCAGAGGAAGTGGGCTCAGCCAGCAACGCGCAGGTCGCACGTCGGGGAGCGGGCACCGTGCGGGGGAGGTGGAGGGTGGACACGCTCCCTGGCGCCTGGCTACCAGAACCTAAAAGAAGGTGGGAGCTATTCCAGAGCTGGTCTTCTGGGGCAAGGAGGATGAGGATTGACATTCCCACTTTCCAAACTTCTGAAGGACGTGGATTCCTGAGGAGAGGAGGCGGGGAGTAGGGGGGCAGGAAGCACATGGAGAGGGTGGCAGACAGGAGGAAGCTGTACAGAGACGGGGTGCCTCTCTCCCCTCCCTGCCCCCACCACTGCCCCAGATCACCCATCCCTTTCTGTTCCGCTCCCCTCTGCATCCCTGGTCAGGCGCCGGAAGGGTGGACACCACGGGCCAGCTGTGTGCAGGAGAGGGAGGGAAAGATCATGATGTAGCCTCCTGGCCACTTTTATCCTCCATTCTCACTTCCTGCCAGGGCAGAAAATAGCCCTGCCCCTCTGACTTATCTCAGCAAAGAGTAGTGCCCAGCCCAGCTCACAGGGCAATGGGACAGGTCCCAGAGGCCCCGAGGACATAAGGAACCTGGGCCCCGGGTGTGCAGGTGGGAAGCTGAAGGACAGAGAAGCGGTGTGGAGGAAGGTGGCCGCGCAGCATCTGGCGTGCGCGTGGTGTGGGGGGCTGGGATGTGGGCGGGGCCGTCCCCAAGGCCTCCTCTCTTTGCCTCTCAGTGCCTTGGGGCCGGGATCTGTTTGTGCACATCTGCATGCGTGTGTGTGCTCCTGAAGCTGCCCGTCTGTCTGTCCGGCTAAGGATAATGTCCCTAGGCGGGGACGGTGTCTGCTTTCCTCCCCTGGCTCGGCTGTCTGTGCCTCCATGCGTGCACACGTGTGTTACAGGCTGTGGATACACGTTGATTCGTATGTTACTAGGGATCTTGTGTGCACATCCCTCAGTGTACCCTTACCTGCGTGTGGCCTTGCATGCGCCCGTGTGTGTGTGTGTGTGTGTGTAGTGGTGCGCTCACATGACCTCCGGGCGTGCTGAGGTTACGGAGCCGGCGTGGGCCTCCACGCCCCCCTTCTCCCTCGTGAAATGAAATCCCAATGTCTCTGCTTTTCTGGGGCACCTGCTGCCTCTTTGCTTTCCGTCTCCCGCACCCCTCAACCTGACCTCTTGCTTAAGGCAGGATTGAGGAGAGTGCTGTGCCGCTCCTCCCCCACATCTAGAGCCCTCCTTCCACTTCTTGTTTGCCTTCTTTTTGGCAGTTTTTCCCATCTTTGCCATCTGGCCTGGCACTGTGCCCATTCAGCTCCACTGGTGGGGAGCCCTCGGGAAGCAAGCGGATCGGGTGGGGACCAGGGCAGGGGCCTGGCAGCTCTCAACAGCTTGGGCCATTCTGTGTGAGTCTGTTGGAAAGGGGTGGCTTTCTGACAAATAAACTCAAGGGCTTCTCCGCTTTGGAATGGAGTAAGGCGAGAGCATCGCCATCTGCTTTCCTGAAGGATTCCTAACTCTCTACCTTTTAGTAGCAGCTCACCTAATACATTTTGGTCTCTTTAACACTGCAACTTTGTTGACGAAAGACTTGGGATTCTTGGAAAATAATTTTCCATTCACTCCCTCAGTGCCTAGGATGTGCCTCCTAGTTGTAGGGAGCTATGGATGCTCCAAGTAATGCTTAAGAATGATCAAATGTGGGCTTCCCTGGTGGCGCAGTGGTTGGGAGTCCGCCTGCCGATGCAGGGGACACGGGTTCGTG
>NW_006797390.1:3451626-3456245 GCF_000442215.2 Lipotes vexillifer
TGGGCCCGTGAGCCATGGCCGCTGGGCCTGCGCGTCCGGAGCCTGTGCTCCGCAACGGGAGAGGCCACAACAGTGAGAGGCCCGCGTACCGCAAAAAAAAAAAAAGAATGATAAAATGTTACTGTGATTGTAGCTGTAAACTGTTATTGAAGTTTTAATGCAAGCTGTTTCCAAACGAGCCTTTCAAAAGGGACATGCCTTTCTCTGAGTTATACGTGCAGACAAGATAGTCAGGAATGTGATAAGAAGTGGTTGGACTGATGCAAGAAATATTATAACAGGATTACAGGCTGGGCGGACATGGGGGGAGGGGGCAGATTTCCTGAAAGGCAGCCAATGAATATCACAAGGGCCTGCTAGGTAGAGAGACTGAAGTGTGAGTGAGCCCGGGAAGAAAGCTGTGGACGGTGTGGTCTGCGCCCCAGGACCCTACTGTCTGGCTGGGAAAATGGGACAAAAACACATGTCATGACCTAAGGAGTTCAAAGCAGCAAAGTGTTTCTGTAGGTAAGGGGAAATCATCAGGAAGGGCATATTTGTGTGTGTGTGAAAGAGAGATGAGTCTGTGTTGCCAGTGTTTCAAGTGGGAGAAAGAAGGAAGTGGGTTATTCAAAAGTATATGTTTCAGTTGGACAAAGGAGGAAGTAAAACGACTCACCTATGGGCACAGATTTGATATAGGCAGCTATAAAAGTTAGGTGCTCTGTGCGGCATCCAGCCTCATACCCACCCACCCACTCCTGTTGGAAGCAGCTTGGACTTTGGAGCCCGGATGTCCTGGATTTGAGTCCTGACTTCACTCCTCACTGACTGAGCTCTTAAGTAAAAATCAGGAGAAACTCCTACCTCAAAGGGCTGTTGGAAGGATTAGAGCTTGTGCATGTAAAACACCCTGGGAGATGGTGAGTGATCAGTAAATGGCAGCTATTATTTTTGACCCAAAGTTTATGGAGGGAGGGCTGGAACTACAGAGATGAATAAGTCACAGTCCCCAGGCCCTCCCTCAAGGAGCTCCCAGGCGGGCGGGAGAGGCAGACCGAGAACAGCCAATTATAGCACAGGTGGGAACAGCTGTCCTGTGGCCAAAGTGCTGGGAAAGCTCCAGTGAGAGGACTCGCCTGGTGGGAAGGGAGGGAGTCAGGAAAGGCATCATGGGGTCCTGAGAAATGATTGAGTTTGCCAGTTGGAGAATGGGAGAAAGGGCATTCCCAGTTGCAGAAACAGCACGTGCACAGGCAGAGCACTGAAGATGTAAGGTATGTGCAGAATTGTCACTAGTTTGGTGTGACCGGAGCAAAGGAGCATGGGAGGTGGGCACGTTTCAGGAAGAGAGCCTGGCGTTACTTGCTTTTCAGCACGTTTAAGACCCATCTAGCATTATTTTCATTGATGAAATTGGTATTTTGCAGAGAAAGTGTTTCCTTATTCCCTTCAACTGTTGTACTATGCTTCTTACAAGTCTTAAACTGCTGGAGTCAGAGTCATGGTTGGAGGGAGAAAACAAACAAACAGAAAAACCCTAGAAAACTTGTTATAGTCATGTTTACAACTTGGTTCCATGTAAGGATTTAAGTGGTTCCTTTTGAAGGGAGTATGTTCCATATCTTGGGATAATCGCTCAGGGTCTCCAGATAACTTCTCTCCCTAAGATGGCCCATGGACACCCATGTTCATTAACATTATTCACAATAGTCAAAAGATGGAAAAACCCAAGTAACCATCAACAGATGAATGGGAGAACAAAATGTGGTGTGTATATATATATATATATATATATATATATATATATATATGAACATATTATTCAGCCATAAAAAGAAAGACTGTATGATACAAACTACCGCATGGATGGACCTTGAAAACTTTAAGCTAAGTGAAATAAGCCAGACACAAAAGGACAGGTATATGAGTCCACTCAGATGAGGTGTCTAGAATAGGTAAATTCATAGAGACACAAAGTAGAATAGAGGTTGCCAGGGGCTGGAGGGAGGGGGGGATGGGCAGTTATTGGGTAACGGGTATAGAGTTGTTTGGGATGATGAAAAAGTTCTGGAAATAGTGGCGATGGTTACACAACAATTGCGATTGTACTTAATGTCACTGAATTGTACTCTTAAAGATGGTTAAAATGGTAATGTTTAAGTTATGTATATTCTACAACACACAAAATAGATGGCACCTGGGGGTCGCAATGCAGGGGTGGCTGCTGTGGCCTTATGGCATTAAGGAAGGTGGAATCCTAAGACCAAGTCCCGTGTTCTAACTCCTCCGCCTCTGACCACATCCTTCCTCTGGCAGCTTTTGCCTGGGGACGGCAGCGGCTGTGGTCTGCCCTCTCCAGTAGCCTCATCAGCACCCACGGCACTTCCCTGTCTCACTGCCACCCTCTCTGGGCCCCCTTCGAGCCCTTAGGACGAAACCATTATCTGCCCCTATCACGGAATCCCAACTAGGAAGCACCCGAGTCAGACTCTCCAGGGGAGCACCTGGAAAAGTTCAACCCACGGGGCCGTCCCCTGCCTGGAAGGACTGTGCTGGTGTGTGCGATCAGCCTACGGCAGCGGTCCCCAACCTTTTTGGCACCAGGGACCGGTTTCGTGGAAGATGATTTTTCCAGGGACGGGGTGGGGGGGTGGTTTTGGGATGATTCAAGAGCATTACATTTATTGTGCACTTTATTTCTATTATTATTACTTTGTAATATGTAATGAAATAATTATACAGCCCACCAAAATGCAGACAGGAGGCGGAGCTCAGGTGGTAATGTAAGCAATGGGGAGCGGCTGCAAATACAGATGGAGCTTCGCTCGCTCACCTCCTGCTGTGTGGCCCGGGGGTTGGTGACCCCTGGCCTAAGGGACCCCCATTATATTACTGCCCCCATTTTACAGATGAGGAAACTTAGAGAGGTCAAACAATCCAGCTGAACCAGGTTGTTCTGACCACAAACCCAGCCCACACAGGAGCAATCGTGGAGACGAGGCTGGGATTTTGTCCTGTACTTGGGAGTTTGAACTTTATTCTTTAGATAATGGGGAGTCAGCTGAACGGGCTGGTGCCAGGGGAGGGGCTCCACAGTACTGCTCACCACCTGACATAATACCTTTTTACATGGACTTTATTATCTGTCTCCCTTCAGTGGAAGGGAACATAGGTGGGGGCAAGGCCTTTGTTTTGTCCACTGCTGTGAACATGCCTGGAACCTTCTAAAGTCCCAGTAAGCATTTGTACGGACTTCCCTGGTGGTCCAGTGGTTAAGACTCCGGGCTTCCACTCCAGGGTTCACAGGCTAGATCCCTGGTCGGGGAACTAAGATTCCACATCCTGCATGCCGCGAGGCCAAAATGATACTAATAATAATAATTAAAAAAATAAAATCCTGGTAAGCATTTGTAGAAGAAAGAAAGGAAGCAAGGGAGAGATATTAGTAGATAATAACAGTAAGCAAAGCACTTTAAATATATCATCTTGTTGAATCTAACGACCTCGTGGAGTCGGGGCCCCCTCTCCTTTTTTTTTTTTTTTTTTTCCAGGTAAGGAAAATGAGGGGCAGAGAGATTAAGTCACTTTTCTGAGGACAAAAGCCCAGATTTAAACCTAGGCAGGCCTGACTCTAGAGCCTGGGCATTTAGCACTGTGCCATACAGCGGGCTGCAGAAAGCTGTTCTGGCCAGAAGGACGGTGGAGGAAAGATGTGAGGCTGAGAAAAGGCCCAAGAGGCCAGCAGGTTCAGCTATATGGCATTTGTGTCTTCAGCCCTTCCCTGCACAGTCTTGACTTCTGGCTTCCCTCCTATGCCAGGTCTCCACTGCGGCCGATGAAGCTCTGACCAAGGGCATCTGATCCTCCACAGCTGTCGGCCCTGCAGCCACAGCCACAAGTCTATGCCCGGCCCCGGCTTGCTCTGAGACTCTGTGCAGCCTCCAGGCCCCCCGCCGTGGAGACTGGAGATGAACGCGAAGCCAGCACGCGGGTGCGCCCCCTGATGCCCCCGGCCTAGCTCCTCCTCGCCCTTTGGCACGATGCTGGCCAACTCCTCGGCCAACGACTCTGATCTCGGGTGCCCGGACCACCAGCCCATCCACCACCTGCACTTGGTGGTCTACAGCCTGGTGCTGGCGGCAGGGCTCCCCCTCAATGCGCTGGCCCTCTGGGTCTTCCTGCGCGCGCTGCGCGTGCACTCGGTGGTGAGCGTGTACATGTGCAACCTGGCGGCCAGCGACCTCCTCTTCACCCTCTCGCTGTCCTTGCGCCTCTCTTACTATGCGCAGCACTACTGGCCCTTCTCGGACCTCCTGTGCCAGCTGGCGGGCGCCGTCTTCCAGATGAACATGTACGGCAGCTGCATCTTCCTGACCCTCATCAACGTGGACCGCTACGCCGCTATCGTGCACCCGCTGCGGCTGCGCCACCTGCGGCGGCCCCGCGTGGCGCGGCTGCTCTGCCTGGGCGTGTGGGCGCTCATCCTGCTGTTCGCCGTGCCCACCGTCCTGGTGCACCGGCCCTCAGCCTGCGCCCGCGACGGCCGCCGGGTGCACCTGTGCTTCGAGAACTTCAGCGACGAGCTGTGGAAGGGCAGCCTGCTGCCGCTCCTGCTGCTAGCCGAGGCGCTGGGATTC
>NW_006797390.1:3456312-3458884 GCF_000442215.2 Lipotes vexillifer
GCCCCTGGCAGCCGTGGTCTACTCTTCGGTCCGCGTCTTCTGCACCCTGGCGCGGCCCGACGCCACGCGGAGCCAGCGGCGGCGGAAGACGGTGCGCCTCCTGCTGGCCAGCCTGGTCATCTTCCTGCTGTGCTTCGTGCCCTACAACGCCACGCTGGCCGTGTACGGGCTGCTGCGCGGCCACGTGGTGCTGGCCAGCCCGGCGGCGCGCAACCAGGTGCGCGGGGTGCTGATGGTCATGGTGCTGCTGGCCGGCGCCAACTGCGTGCTCGACCCGCTGGTGTACTATTTCAGCGCCGAGGGTTTCCGCAACACCCTGCGCAGCCTGAGCTCTCCGCTCCGGGCCAGGACCTCGGCCACCAACGGGGCTCGGGGCGCACTCGCCGAACCGCCCGCTGAGACCTCCCACGCCACCGTGCCGGCCGCCGCCAGCCAGGGGCTGCTCCGGCCCTCCGACCCCCGGGGCTCCTTCACCCGGTGCCCCGAGGACTCGTCCCTCTGAACGCACGTCGTGCCAGAGCGCGGTCCCCTCACCCCACCCCCGCGCCTCTCGCACTCGCAGACACGCAGGGTGTGCACAGGAGGGCGGTGGGTTGGGCGCTTGGACTTCTGAGCGGCAGCTCCAGCTCACAGATGCAGAAGGGAACAAAGTGTGGGGGGCAGGGGCCCGGGGAAGGAAGAGCGCGGCTGCAAATGTCTTTAACTAGGTGGTGATGGCGAGCGCAGAAGGACCTCTTCCTTAGTACCTAGGAAGTGCTGCCGTGAGCCTGCCCGTGCAGAGGCGGGAGACTGGATGAAATGCCCCCTTGGCGGGGCATGAAACACGGCCCGGCCCGTAGCTGGTAGCTGGAGCAGAAGGTGGGTGTCCTGCGTTCAGACCGACCACAGAGGTCTTCGGGCCATGGACGCCACCCACTCCCCTTTCCACCTGGGCTCTGCCTGCCCAGCACTGAGGCGTAATGCAAAAGCGTACTGGATGCCGGCTGAATTGGTTTCCTTCTTGTCTAGTGACTTTTAACAACTTAGATCTGACGCCCAGCGTGGGCGGGTGGGGGCAGAGGGGGTTTTCCTCCGAGTTCCTGGTCACTGTTCCCCTTTCTAGGTCCTGCCTTCCCCTTCCACCTCACCCACCCTTTCAAAAGCTCCTCCACTCTAGATCCTGAATCCACCACCACCACCACCACCACCGTGTGTGTGTCTCTGCTGCTTCGTCTAGAATAAGGAGAACGTTCTCTGTACTAAAGTAACAGTTCTCCAATTTTGGGGTCTCAGACCGTTTTACACTCTTAAAAGTGGAGAATTCCAAAGAGAGTTTGCTTATACTTTGCTCTTTTGATACATGACCATATTAGAAATCAAAAATAGTAAGATTTTTAGAACAGAAATACCCAAGCACACATTCCAATAGCTATGAGAGCAAGTGTCATCACACTTCATGAAGCCTCTGGAAAACTCCACCGTCTACCCGTGAGACAATGAGTGAAAAGGACGAAAGACATCTTAATAGTAGTAGTATGAAAACGGGTTTGTTCTCGTGGACTTCCTCAAAGAATCCATCCCCAGATCACACTTGGAGAGCCATACCTGTACTGAACTTTTAGAGTCATGTGTAAAGTCTTCCCAGGCCGTTATGTACATTGTTTTTATCGCTGCAAGGAGAGGACAATGTTCAGCAAATCAATTGCTAATTGTAGTCCGTAAGGCTTGGGGTTTTCGGGGTGGGGGGGGGTAGGAGTTGCACACCCAGTGAACACTACCTGGGGCTTCCTGGAGCTGCAGCGGGAGGTGGGGCTGGAACTAGTTGCACAAATACTCAGGAGGAGGTGGAGGACTTCTCTGGGCAGGGAGAAGGGAACTGTGCCAGAGCCAGGCAAGAAGTTTATGGGAAAGTAAGAGTGCGATGGACGGGAGGACAGGAGTAAGCTGACTGCTCTTGGCAAGCTGGAGGTAAGGAAATGGAAGTCTGGTTTACAGGCCACCTACTGTTTTCCCTCTTTAGCGGAGTCAGGGCTGGGAGGAATGGCGGAGTTGGCACTATGACATCTTGAGACCCTGACATTAGTGAGATTCGTGAGGGAGTTGGTGCCATGCACACGTCCTGCATGCATTTCTGTCCCTATGTCTCTCAATGCTGTATCTTTCTGTGTATGTGAGTGTGTGTGTGTGTGACAGTGTCAGAGTTTTCCCGGGTGTGTCTCTGTGTGTTTAGTTCGGACTAAGCCTTTTGTGTGTCTTTACATGATCGCTCCAGATGGTGATTTACAAGGGTAAAATGACCCCTGGTGGCCAAACCGGAGAACTGACCCAGATTCCTCAGTGATAGCCGTGAAGTCGGGCTTTCCTCCATCTGGCGGGTTAGAGCCCTCACCTCCTGCTGCTCTAGAGGGGGCTTAATGGTTAGCACCTGCTCCATCTTGCTCAATCCTTAGGGTTCAGGACCCATGCCCTTCCAGCCCTGGGAGCACCAAACGTCATCACCGTCCAAAGTCTCAGGACTTTGCCCTATCCAAACTGAACAGAATATAATTTTTAAAAATTACTTGACTATTTTTTTTTTTTTTTTTTTTTTTTT
>NW_006797390.1:3458894-3459985 GCF_000442215.2 Lipotes vexillifer
TTGCGGTACGTGGGCTTCTCACTGTTGTGGCCTCCTCCGTTGCGGAGCACAGGCTCCGGACGCACAGGCTCAACGGCCATGGCTCACGGGCCCAGCCGCTCTGCGGCATGTGGGATCTTCCCGGATTGGGGCACGAATCCACGTCCCCTGCATCGGCAGGCGGACTCTCAACCACTGCGCCACCAGGGAAGCCCTACTTGAGTATTCTTATATGAAGATGTGAATGAATTCCAAAGTAATTAAAACTCACATAGCAAGTTTCTTCTAACATACTATATAATTTACTTATTTATTTATTATAACTTTTATAGTTTATTTTCTGTCCCCCACCCCTACCCCTGAAGTAGAATGTAAGCTCCCTGGGGGCAGGGATTTCTGCTTGGTCCGTTTTCTGATGTATCCCCAGCATCTAGAACAGTGCCTGGCGTAAAAGAAGTACTTACTAAATATTTGTGGAATGATGAACAGTTGAATCTTCTTTTAAATTTATTTTTTATTGAAGTATAGCTGAATTACAGTGTTGTGTCAATTACTGCTGTAAAGAACAGTTGAATCTTTCTGTGGAGTAGTTTACTATCTAGTGGGGACCACAGAACAAATCAACAATAATTATCATTCAAGATGGAAGATGAAAGAATGCAAGGTAAGGCTCTGGCCGTTAATTTGTTGGGCAGTGGGCCGTCTCTGGAGGTTCTTTTCTTTTTTAAGTTTTTAAAAAATATATTCATTTTATTTATTATTTTTGGCTGCATTGGGTCTTCATTGCTGCGTGCGTGCCTTCTCTAGTTGTGGCGAGCGGGGGCTACTCTTCATTGCGGTGCGCGGGCTTCTCGTTGCGGTGGCTTCTCTCGTTGCAGAGCACGGGCTCTAGGTGCGCGGGCTTCAGTAGTTGTGGCACGCGGGCTCAGTAGTTGTGGCACAGGGGCTTAGTTGCTCCGTGGCATGTGAGATCTTCCCGGACCAGGGCTCAAACCCGTGTCCCCTGCATTGGCAGGAGGATTCTTAACCACTGCGCCACCAGGGAAGCCCCTCTGGAAGTTCTTCAGTGAGATTTTGCCCACCCTGACACACTGGGTGGGATAAGCTGTAGG
>NW_006797390.1:3459995-3463119 GCF_000442215.2 Lipotes vexillifer
AGTCTAAGGGGAAGGAAAGGCTGGTGAGGGAGCTAGTCTAGGAGAAGTGTGCTCGCGGCCTGTGGAGGCAGATGGAAATGAATTTTCTCCAGTATGGAATCTCCTCTGTTTAAGCGCTGGTGGACTGTTTCCCCACATTCAGTATATCCAAAGGGTTTCCATCCTGAAGACAGAGAGGCAAGAATAGATTCAGGATGGGACTTCCCAGGTGGCACAGTGGATAAGACTCTGCGCTCCCAATGCTGGGAGCCCGAGTTCGATCCCTGCTCAGCGAACTAGATCCCACATGCATGCTGCAGCTAAGAGTTCACGTGCCGCAACTGAGGAGCCCACGTGCTGCAACTATGGAGACTGCCTGCCACAACTAAGACCCCATGCAACGAAATAAATAAATATTTTTTAACAAAGAATAGGGCTTCCCTGGTGGCACGGTGGTTAAGAATCCGCCTGCCAATGCAGGGGACACGGGTTTGAGCCCTGGTCCGGGAAGATCCCACATGCCATGGAGCAACTAAGCCCGTGCACCACAGCTACTGAGCCTGCGCTCTAGAGCCCGTGAGCCACAACTACTGAGCCTGCGTGCCGCAGCTACTGAAGCCCACACACCTAGAGCCTGTGCTCCGCAACAAGAGAAGCCACCGCAGTGAGAAGCCGGCACACTGCAATGAAGAGTAGCCCCCCCTCACCGCAACTAGAGGAAGCCCGTGCGCAGCAACAAAGACCCAACACAGCCATAAAATACATACAAATAAATAAATAAATAAATATTAAAAAAAAGAATAGAATCAGGAGATGTTGTAGGCAGAGGAGGAATGAACAGAAGCTAATGCTAACAGGAAGTTTAGGAAGCCTGTAGCCACTGCCTGCCATTTTCACAGGATCCCCCAACTACTGGGTGACCAGTATGACGGGGGTAAGATGTGGGAAATCCAGAGCCCTCACCCCGTGCCCTGGAGTTACTTACCACTTTGAGGCTTAGGAAAATCCAAAGGAGGAAAAGGATAAAATCTTAGATGCTGGAAGAAGAGCGTTAACAAGTTGTAAAAATACTTGCTATGCCAAGACCTCAATTTAGTGCTTAAAATGAATTATTTTATTTTATTATTATAATAACCTTCTGAGTTAGGAATGATGATTATCTCCATTTTACAGATGAAACACCCCGGAGAAGCTGAGGTCTAAGGTCACACAAGCAGGAAATGGCACAGTATCTGTTAGACTCTGGAACTCCTACTCTTTGCAGGACACCCTACAGTATCTCCCCTTCCTTTATTGCCCACCTTCTCATCCCTGGTTCCCTTACACCCACCGCTCCCTGGTTTCCTTTCCTTTCCTTCCCTCCTCATGTAGGCCACCACTCTCTCACCTTGAGTCTGCTGTGTCATCTCTGTCCACCGTGTGCAGCTTTTCCTCCCCGCTCCCAACCCACGCACCCTACAGCATACCTGCCCCTTCCCGGTGTGGCTGTGTGAGCGCTGAGAACTGGGCTCATTCATCGTTTCAATGGCGGTGGGTCCTAAAACACACTGCATCAAGGGGTCAGAAGGGAGTGGCTCATGGGTGGCACCCAAGGCAGGATGGCTCAGCCTTCAGGCACTTGGCCATGACTTCCCTCCCCCAGCTGGGATGTACCCAACATCTCCAAGACAGCGAATTCCTGATTGTCCACCAGCTAAACTGAAGAGGACACTTCCCCTTGGTTCTCCTCAAAGTCTGTCTCCTCCATAGAATGGTCCCTCCATGCACTGAGAGTAGTTGGGGGAAGATTAACAATCATTGGTCTTGAGATAAAACAAAAAATTCAGGAGGACCAAGGGAAAGGTAAGGGATCCTAAAAGGGAAGAGATGCTTGTTAGCCCTGGACCATCCTGAGGGAAATCCCTGTGGGGTTGCCACTTGGGGTCCCCTGGAAGAAATGGGGAGGGGGAGGTTAATCTCACATGGAGCCTTCCTTCTCCCTTCTTTCAGGAGACCCTGGAGACAAGGGAGGCTGGGGAACTGTCACCATGCTATCTTTTCCAGAGGAGCCCTGAAAACACTGAAAAGTGAAGTTTCTCCCAGGGTCTTGGGGAGTCCCGAAGGCTCTCAGAACTTCGCAATCAAACAAACCTGGTTACTAGTTTCAGCTCTGTCACTTCTTGGCAATGTGACCTTAGACGCTATTTAACCTCTCTGAGCCTCCGTTTTCTCTTCTGTGAAATGGGGATCATAATATCTACTTATTGGGTTGTAGTGAGGGTCAATGAGGTTACCTTTGAAAGGCACCTGAGAGACATCCCATAAGGTGGATCTCTCTTTCCAACCAGGGTGTGGGGAGAAGATGCTGTTAGTAAAGTCTGCTTGTGATGCTCAGTGGGAGTGTTTCTGGAAGACAGCAGGGGTTCCAGGTGAATCCTCACCCAGACAGAGCTCTGCGGGCAATCAGAACCAGGGCCAGGGATGGGTGAGTGAGGCAGGCTGGGCCAGCTGCCATGGTGCTTGGTCAAGGAGGCAGGGGCAGTGACTGGCCTGTCGCCCTCTGGGGGCACTCTCTCCCCACCGGCCTTGCTGTCCACCCCACAGACAGAAGAGTGGGTGGGAAAGTGCCTGAAAGGGAGAGGAGAGGGGGCATGGGATGAAGAACCAAGCAAGGGAGAAAGGGCAAAAGAGGAGGCTGGAGGGGAAGTGAGGGCCCAGGCAGGCACAGGGTGGGGCCGGGAGAGGGGCCCAGGGCCGGAGGGCGGGAGACAGCCTGGGAGGGAGAGCGCTGGGGAGGAGGAGGGAGGGAGGGACAGGCAGGGAGACCGGCGGCGCTGACACAGCCTCGATGTGTGGAACGGGCTGGGGTTTGGCCCACAGGTCAGGCGTCTGGCAGTATTATGGGATGGAGAGGCCTTAGGAGACAGGGAGAGTATTATGGGCTGGAACAGCCTTAGGAGACAGGGGAATATTATGGGCTGGTGAGGCCCGGCTCCAACTGGAGGCGGGAGGAAGGGGTGCGGGGCGGGAAGGGGGGGTGGTGGTGGAAGGGAATATTATGGGCTGGAGGCCTCCTGCGACCAGAGGCAAGAGTATTATGGGCTGGCAAGGCCTTCGGTGGCCAGAGGGGGGAGCAGCGGGGGGTGGCACCGGCTGGCTGTGAGCG
>NW_006797390.1:3463684-3498701 GCF_000442215.2 Lipotes vexillifer
GGGGGTGGGGGAGCATATTATGGGATAGCTCTTTGTACCTACTGCGGGGACTGCTTCTCCAGAAGATATTATGGGATGTCATGTGTGGGAGGGGGAGAGGGGCTGGGGGATTATTATGGGATGGTGGTGCAGAATGGGGAGGGCCTGAGGCGCTCTTCTCCCACCGCCCCCCCCACACCCCTTACTCTCTTGCCATCCTCTCTAAGGTCTGCCTTCTTTCGCAAATGGCCCAAGGAGAACACCTGAACTCTACCACCCCCCCACTCGCTCTGTGGGCACCTCAACCCATCCTAGGCATCCCGCCTAACTAGCAGCCACCTCGCGGGTGCTGAGGGGGAAAGGAAGCCCCTGGGGATGGGGAGAAGGTCCCAAAGCAGGGATGTGGTGGCCAGTGGACCACACCTCGCACCTGCCCGGCGTCCCCTTGGCTCCCCATCCCCGTGGGTCACTCTCCGTGCCCTTCTCCCTTCCCCAGAGTGGGGGCCCTCCATCCTCCTCCCCTTCCCCCTCCCCTCCATTTCCTCTCCAGCTCCCTCCACAGCCGTAACCAGTAAAACAGGCGGCCAGTTATTATGGGATGGCTGCTCCCGGCAGCTCCGCAGGGAGGGGGCGGTCACCGCGGAATGTCTCTTGTGGGTGGCTATTATGGGATGGCCGCCTCTCTTTTGGGGGGGGTGGGGGCTCGCAAGGAGAAGGATTATTATGGGATGTGCCCAGCGCAGCTGGGTGGGGCTGTCCTGGGTAGGTGAAGCTCTGGGGAAGGGGGATGGGGAAGGAAAGGAAGGAAGAGGGAGGGAAGAAGCTGGGGAGGGTGGAGTGAGCCCTGGAGCCAGACCTGAGGCCTGGCAAGAGTGACTGGCTGGAGAGGTTCTTCAGTGACAGCTGTTTGAAGAGGCCCCTGGGGGCAGGCTAGAGCTAGCCGGATCTGAGCCCTGGACACCTGGGTCCCTAAACAGCTTGTGAGCTACGGGGTCGCTGAGTCCAGGCATGCAGTGAGGAGGCCTGGGTTCTGGCTTGTGACACACGAGGGAGTAGTGCTCCTGGGTGACCACAGCACCAAGTACTCCCCTCCCTCCCTGCCTTCCTGGGTTTGAGCCTTGGGACTGTAGCTCAGGTAGGGGTCAGGCCAGGGGAGCTCTGCCACCTTGCAGTCACACCCAAGGAGCTGAGACTGTGTTGGCTCCTGCAGGACACATGCCTGGGTGGTGCCCCCCAGTCCTGCACCACCTGCATCCTGTCTAGCTATCAGAGTGCACTGTCACTGTGGCTTTTCTGTCCCATGTTGCCTTCCCAAACCCCCTTTTCTGGCAGAGCAGGGGAACCCTAGTCCCTTAGACGTCTTATGAGCAGAGTTTCTGGGACTCACAGAACAGAGATGTAGAGAGAAGAGCTAGAGAGCATGTGCTGAAAACTCCATGGACAGCCCACTCTGTTATTCCAGGTTCTTCTGTACCATGGGACGGAAGCAGAACTCTAAGATGACCAGCTAGAGAGGCTGTCCCCCTGGGTGCATTGATCAGGAGATTATCCCACCCTTAGTCTCTGTGGGCCAATCATGCTGGTGGTTTATTTATAATTTATCTGGGAGGGTAGCATGGGGCTAGGGTATGGAGGTGAAGCACAGAAGGACCACAAAAGCAAAACACAAACACACACATCCTAGCCCTCTGGAACTCAAGAAGAGAGGAAGGGGCTTTAAACTTCTCCCTGTGGTGGTATCATGGAGAGGTGGAAAGTAAGGGGAGCCGGGGGATAAGTGGGTACAACCTGCAGGGGTGGGGCAGAGGGGCTGTGGTGGACAAAAGGGACCATGTTTGTAATCACAGGCAAGAGGCTCTGACTACCCAGTTACAAAACTCTCTTCCTGGTTTATATCATGAGTCACTGTAGTAACGTGGTATATATATGTGAAGAAGAGGGTATGGGGCAGATGGAGATGTTACAGACGGGAATTTGAGCCCCGGAGGCAGGCTGGATCCCCTAGAGAAATGGGGAAGGAGGAGGGCGTACTAAGTACCTGGCAGTTCATACGCGAATGAGAAACTTCTTGAAAGGAGGTCTACCCACATTATGGTATCTTAATGAAAGAACTGCCTCCTCTCCCCCAAGTAAGGAGTACAAGTTTTCCTCTTAGTACTCAGAATAAGCATGGGGGAGGGGTTGCACAAATGAATGGGGCCCAATCTTGATGTCAAGAGAATTTAATGAGAAGACTAGGCAGCCTTGCACAATGGGGGAAACAGCCTGCGTGCCACAATGGATATGCCGAAAGGGTGGTCCAGGGAGTTAAGTCAGGTGGGAGCTGGGGGAAAGCCTTATCAGCATCACTGGTGGTCTGCTTGGAGTCGTAGGGATAGTGATTTCCCAAAGCAAGCTCTTGCCTCTTCTGAATTCATCTCTCCTCACCAGTTCTCCAGTCCTGAGGTTCTCAGAGGAGGGAGAGTCATCTGGCCAGCCCCTTTCTCTAGGGAAGTGAGATTAGAAGGGCAATGCAGAGATGATGTGAGGTTTGTCCCACTCACTTCTGGTCAGGAAGGGCCTCTCTTAGGAGGAAGTTCCGGTTTCTCTTCAACCTGTCCTACCACCAAGGGTCTTGGACTTGTGTGAAAAGCAGAGGAAGATATTATCTGACTTTGGGGTCTGGAGCGGTGGCAGCAAGGAAGTGGCGTTGGGATATTGGTTTTCACCCAGGTCCTGGTTCTCTGGGGATCAGGAAGAGGGAAAAGTGACAGGCTGTAGACTTAGGTTCTCTTAGGGCCAAAAAATTCTAAGCTTGGGCTCTCTGACTTTCTTGGGCTGGGTACCCAGTGTGGCTGCAGGGTAGGTGCAGTTAGGGAAGGGGGTGGTATGTGCTGGGAGGCTACCTTGTGACATAATAAATGAAGAAGGCATTCTGGGATGTTGACTTGTACACAGGAGGAGAAGATGGTGAACGTTATACAAAGATCAGGGGTGTTTTTTGGGTGGAGAATGGGACCTCAACAAGATGAGGATGGGGGCAGTTGGAAGTATTATGAGATTTCAGGATACAAAATGAGAAAGGATATAAATAAGAAACATGGGGTGTTGAGGGTAAGCAGAACTTGGTGTTCAAGCATGAGGATGACAGTTCTGGCATGTTGATGAGTCTCTCAAGAAGGAAGCACATGATGATATTATAGGATTTCGTATTAGAAACGCTGGATGGATGAACATTGCTTTCCAATCAAAACCCCTTAGTATGTAGGGAGCAGATAGGAGATTATCCTGACCATCCATCTATATTGTAAATCCTTTTGAAATACCTTCGGGGCTCTAGAAGGACCGCTGAGAACTTCTACTGGGATCTGATCTCTCCTGAGGTCAGTTGGGATTTGTTTTATTCTCTGTAACAGAAAATTAGGAAATAGCACTCAGTTTTCCGTTGACACCAGACATTCTATCTCATCTTGGAGTTTGGTTGTTTATGCTTCTTGAAGGGAGGCACTCCCCATGGTGCCCAGCTTTGTGCCTTGCTAGGTACTCCGTCAACATCTGTTGCATAAGCATGAGTAGTAGTGAGCAGAGGGAGAGCAGTTCTTGGATCTTTGTGTGTATATAGCGGGATCCTCAGTTCACACCATGGTGGGATGTCTATCCATAGGAATGGCCTAGGGGTGAGAATAGACCCCTTGACCTGGGGAGGCGGTGTGGGAAGAGGACTGCTGGAATGTTGAGAAATAATCTTTAGGTGGGAGTTTGTAATTATTATGGGATGCTTTGGGGTGAACTAAACTTTATGTGAATGGCTCATCTGGCCAGTACGGTATTTGGTTGGTCTTACTCAAAACTCAGCTGGAGGTAAGTGTCTGGAGAACACCTGGAATCTGGTGGGATTGGGTGGGGCCCTAGGTTGACTCTCAGTTCCTGCGTGTCTGGAAATGATGGATGAGGGAAGCTAGGGTCCACCTTAGACATCAAGAGGCTTTGTGCCAGGACACTGCTTCGGCTCATTAAGGGGTGAAGGTTGTGTACAAGTTGGGGTGGGGGAGAGGGCAATGTGGGTAGCCTGTTTCATCCTCGCTGGTGTGGGTGTTAGAATAGACTGACAGCCTGGAGACAGGGGAGGTACGAGTATGAATATTATGGGATGCCTGGCTGGAAAGGTAGAGGGGTGGTGGAGTGGAGATGAAGCATTATGGGATGTGACTCTGGGTTGTGCGGGGAGTATTATGGTATGTCTGGTTGACCACGGGTTCTTTGCAATTATTATGGGATGTCAGGGTGTGGGTGGGGGAGTAAAATTATGGGATATCTTTCCAGTGTTAGAGGAAAGGAGATTCGTTGTCCCTCTCTGGGGTGACAGTAGGGCTCTTGATCATTATGGGATATCTCTTTGATAGGGGAGCAGTGGTTATTACGGGCTGTGAACTTAGAATGAATGTGTGAAGCTTGGGGGTCATGTTGTGAGGATCTAGCCTGCAGGGGCCGAGGGCAGCGCCAGGGGGTTGGTTATTATGGGATGTCAGTGTAGAAGGTGGGAGACTGATTATTACGGGATGTGTGTGGGAGGAGGCCGAAGTGTCCGTTGTGTGGGGGGGCTGAGTTTCTGCCTATTATGGGATATCAAACTGGGGGTGGATGAAGAGTGGTTATTATGGGATGTCTGTGGGGGATGGGGATTGAGTATTATGGGATGTGAGGCTGAATGGCTGGGAGGGGTGCTTATTATGGGATGGCCATGGGGAGGGAGAGGTGACGAATTATTATGGGATGTTAGCATTAGGGCCAAGAGTGAAGAAGTTGGCAAAGGATGGCTATTATGGGATGTCTGGGGGTGTAAAGGGTTAGTTGCAAAAGGTCGGCAATACCATGAGATGTCAACAGCCCTGGCATATATGTGTATGGAGTGTGTGTGCGTGGGGGTGGTGGTGACGGGGGTGGTGGTGTTGGTGGTGTTGGTGGTGGTGTCCGTGTGTATTATGGGATGGCCAGGGGGTGGGTGGTTGCCCGGGTGACACGCGCGCGCGCGCTCGAGGGGGCGTGGTCAATGGTTGCCGGAGCGACGAGGGGGCGGGGGTTGCCCGGGAGACCTAGGGAGGAGGGTGGCGGTAGTGGAGGGGGGGTTGGAGTTGGTTGAGGTTATTATGGGCTGTCCGTGGGGGGGCGGGGCCTGTGCGGTGGGATTTCCCGGCCGGTGTTTCGGGCCCTTTAAGAGGCGACGCTGGAGCCGGAGCCATTTTCCCCCCTTCGGCCGCGGCGAGGAGGAGCCGGAGCGGGAGTGACACCGGGCCGGACCCAGCGCGACCTGCGGCGGCTCTGGGGTGAGGAGAACGCGGGGTTCCCAGAGAGACAACCCCTCTCAGCCCGACCAGCCCCGAGGGTCCTCCCTTCCACCCAGCCGCCCCTCGGGCGTCCCCGGACCCGCGGACCGCCCCCTGCCCGGGGAGCCGACCCTGCCTCTCCCTTTCCTGCAGGGCGCCCAGCCCCCGCCCTCGTCCGGCCCGAGTCTCGCTCCCCGCGACTCCCCACCTCGGGCTTGGCCTCCCACAATGCCCGGCGTCCCCCTCGCCCTTTGCTCACTTGCCCCCCGGGACACGTGGCCCGGCCCCCTGCCCGGTGGGAGCTCCGGCCCCCCACGCCCCTGCCTCCAGCCCCCTGGAGCGCCGAGCCTCCACGCCCCCTCGTCCCCGCGGCTCCTCCGGAGAACCCGAGTTGTCCCAGAGGACAGCCTTTGGAGAGCTACCCTGTCTGGGGACTGGCCCCTCCCCAGGCGCAGGGAGGCGCCCCCCCCACCCCCCCAGTGACCTTGTGTCCCTGAGCGCCTCGCCGCCGGCCGCCTCCCCCGGCCCCCCCGCGCCGCGGCCACTCGGACCCCTTCCCTCGTCACGCCCGGCTCCGTCCAGCGGCTTCTCCCCTCCCCACGCCGGCACCGGCCTGCCCTCGGGGGCGCCGCTTCCTCTTGTCTGGGGGGCTCCAGCCGGGGAGCCGGCTTCCGGGCTGCCCCCGGGAGCGTGGAACTAAAGTTCAGCCTGAGTGGTTCGGGTGCCCTGCTCGGGTGGCTGTGGGGCGGCCGGGGGTGGGCGGAAAGCGCGGCGGGGTGGGGGAGGGGGCCGTGCGCGTCACTGTTCTCTTTCTCTCCCCCCTCCCCCGCACAGTGACTCGGGCCAGTGTCGAGGGCCCCAGGCCGCAGGCAGGAGCAGCTGGGCCAATTCCCTGGCCGGGAGCGGAAGGGGATGGCGTCGGGCCTGGGCTCCCCGTCCCCCTGCTCAGCGGGCAGCGAGGAGGAGGATATGGATGCACTTTTGAACAACAGCTTGCCCCCTCCCCACCCAGGTAACAGCTTCCCCAAGGGCCCCGGGCAGGAAGGAGCCATCTGGGCCCTCCCTGGCGACTCTGGTGCGGCAGGGTTGAGTTTCTGGGCTTTCTCTGTGCAGTCGGAGGTGGAGGGCATCCGAAGGGAGTGGTTCCCTTCTGCGGAGCTGTTGTGCGAGGGGGCTGGAAGCCATGTGCCTTCTGGGCTCCGCGGACCGCGATGCAAGCTTGCTGCACTGTCTTCGGGAATGCTGTGCAGATCCCGGTTGAGGGAGCTCTCCGGGCTGGCAGGCTTTGCCTGGCGTGGGTCCTAGGAGGAACGCAGGTAGCTGGGACCCCTGGAGGCTGCGCGGCGGCGGCGGCGGCGGCGGCGGCGGCGGGGTTGAGGATTGCGGTTGGAGACCAGCCGGGCATCTCTGCTAGTAGGATCCTGTAGCTGTGGAAAGGAAAGAGGGAGTGCGGGTTACTCTGATTATTTTTAGCTTCTGATCAGTTACCGGCTTTCTGTGCAGTTTCAACCGTGTGAAGTTTGAATTGCGCTCCTCAGCTGGGATCTAGAGCGCTTTTAGTTAGGCAGATTGCTGGAATGTTGAGTGAGGCTAGGGGTAGGATGTCATAGCCTGCAGGATATACTAGGAGGAGCAAAAAGAAGGAAGGTGACACCCTGGGCACCCCTCTTCCCCTGGCAAGTGGACTTAATCCTGGCTTTTTTCCCAGGAGGTTTCTGCCCTGTGCAGGTAGCCTGGGGTTTGGGCTGGTGGTGTGAAGTGTTTGTGTCGGTGTGTTGGGGGTTGTGCTGTCTGTGTTTTGGGGTGGCTCCTTGGACTGGCCGAACCCCAGTGGTTATAACCAGCCTGCATGATTGGCATGGCTCTTGTCTATCCTCAACTGATGATGGATGTCATGTTTCTAAGTGGATGTCTCTCTCCTCTGTCCTTCGTTCTTCAGAGCACTTAGCTCAGTCACCTGCTTGTTTCCTTGATCCTTTTTTAGTTCAGTTTTTTTACGTGATGCTATTTCTTCATCTTCCTTGTTTATATTTTTATTTTAATTCTGGAGCCTGCTGGTCCTGTTTTAGCTTCCCATCAAACATCTTTCACTTTTGCCTTCTCTTTCCTTAGCTCCAGCTGCAAGTTGAGGTGGTCTGGGAGAGATGTTTCCACATTTGGCACTTTCTAAGTTGGAAGTCTTCACTTCAACCTGAGACCACTTAGGAGAGGGTCAGTCTTCTTACTGAATCTTCAGCTGTTGGGATAAGAATCTTAGGCTTGAGTCTCATCACCGTGTAGGGCAAGGTGGTAGATTTCTGTGCTATTGCCCAAGGTGGGGGTAGGGTGGTGCTAGTGGTGAGGCAGCCCCATCCCTTCTGTGCGGGGCATGAGAAGTAGCAGTGCCATCCAGCCAGTGTTGGTTCCACATCTTGGCTTCCTATTGGCCCCTTGGTATGGGGCTGCCCCTGTGTTGACTGGGAGCCTGTGGGCTCCCAGGGTGAACTCTGCCCCGAGCTGTAGCGTGACCCAGTTTTTCCACTTGCCCCACCCCATTCCTGCCCCTTTCCCAAATCGTTCTCTATATCGCAGCCAGTTTGCCGCTTGCCATGTCAGCACATCTGCCTGAGAAGTTTGAGGGTCTTAGGTGGATGGAAGGGTGTCCCTTTTGCCTCCACGAGTTTGTCCTTGTCTCTACTTCCAGCTTTTATGGAGGCGTGGCTGATTGGGAAGGGGGGCACCACAGGGATTGCTGGGGAGAAGCCCTTAAGAAAATGATTCTTTCTGGTGAGATCCAGGCTGGTGTCCCATTCCCAAGGGAATGGGAGGGGCTGTCTTGTGCCCGGCCTGATCCTGGGCTGAGAGGGAAAGGGGGAGGCTGATGGTGCTTTGTCCAGCCCAGTGCCGCCTGTTCCCTAGTATCTGCCTCGCACAGGAAGGGTGGAGTCAGAGGCATTTTAGGGCCAGTTCTGGGGGTCAGGAGCAGAGAGCATGTGTAGGAGGAAACGAAGCATTCTGTTGTGCACCACTCTCTAGGTGCTGCTCCTTTTTCTCTGTTGGATAGGTGGCTACCTCTAATCTGTTAGTGGTGGTTTAGGATCTGTGGCTTGCACTCTGGTAGAGGTGATGAGGAAACTGAGTTTCAGAGGCGTCTTGTGGGCTCCCATTCCTCAAGGTAAATCTTTTGGGTGTCAGAAGGAAGGTTGTGTGCTCTGAGCACAGCTCCACTGAACTCTTGTTAAATCTAAGCTCCGATGATTGAAAGCAGAACGATTGAGGGAGTAAGTCAGCCCCTCACATGGTGTCACCCTTCAAGGTGTCTTGGGTTTCCTTGCCTAAGACATTATCAGAATGGCCTCTTGAGAACAGTGTCATCCCACAGTAGGTGTTAGAAGAGGTGGCATCTGGACCTGGGGCCAGGTAGGGATTTGGGAAGTCTTCCGTGAGAGGGTAGTCTTTCCCCGGCTACCTCTCTCAACCGCACCCCCTCCCCTGCCACTTCCTGTCTGTCCTCTGTTGGCAGCTGGGTGCCCTGGGTTGGCTTCTGTGGTCAGGAGCCATTTTCCCTCTCCTCAGTGGGTGAGGCATTCCCTCCTTCTCTCCACTCCCTTCTCCACTCCTCCCACCTTGGGGGGGGGGGTGCCTTGGGAAGCAGGAGGGGGAGGAGGAGGGAGCCGGTGCGCCTGTGTGAATGTCTGTTACAAAGGAAGCTGCCTTCTGGCCTTTTCCTCCCCCTCTGTGCCCCTTCCCACCTAGGCCTGCCCAGGAGCTCTCAGTATTACCCCAGGCTTTGTGTGTGCTCCCAGCCGGGGAGGAGGTGGAGCCAGATTGGGGGAGGAAGGGGGGGGGATGGTGACAGCTGGGCTGATTTGGGCCCCTGGGGAGAAGAGGCTACTGACCCAGGAGAAGCTGGGGAGGAGCAGTAGAGCTGGAGATGGGGAAAGGAAATCAGCTTTGGGAGTGGGCGTGATCCTGGGCTGGCACCCGAGCCTGGGGCTTGGAGGTTCTGGTTGGTTCTGGTCGTTTTGCGCAGTGATGAGCCAAAGGGGTTAGTGAAGGGTGTGGTTTCTGGGACCCTCGAGCAGGTACTGTTCTGGGAATGTGCTGAGGGTATATTCTTTAGTTTTTGCCTTCTGCGTAGGACCGCTTATTCTCATTTCCTGGTTTATGGAATACTGGGTGGCTGGTTATAGGAGGACTAGGCCTGTTTCTCTTACTTGGTTAACTGTATGCAGCTTGATTCAGCTGTGCTGGTGAACACATAGAGGACTCGTGTTAGGGATGAGGGAGAGGAGGCAGGGGTCTGGACAGCTGCCCGAGGTGGGCCTGGTCTGGCCCGGCAGGCCTATTTCAGGCATATACAGCTCTCTCTTTGTCTGTTTTTGTCCTGAGTATCAGCTTCCTTCTGTGGCGTGTATAGCAGTTCTCTTCGGTGGAATCTGGGACAGAAGGTGGGGGAATAAAGTCTGAAGCCTCTGGATTGGGCTTAACCTTTTGCTATTGATCTTTTCCCTGCCTGCCTTTCTTTGCCAAAATATACGTAGAAAACGAAGAGGACCCGGAAGAGGATTTGTCAGAAGCAGAGACTCCAAAGCTCAAGAAAAAGAAAAAGCCTAAGAAGCCTCGGGACCCTAAAATCCCTAAGAGCAAGCGCCAAAAAAAGGAGGTGAGTGGGTGACTGGACGTTACGGGCAGCAGGGGGAAATGGGAGGTGCTCTGTGGAGGGCTGGGGCCTTCGTTTCTTGCCCTGGGGCGGTGGGCCAGGTCCTGGGCATGAGCCTCAGGGCCGTCCTGAGGGCAGCGTGTGTGTAGCATGTGTGTGTGTGTCTCCCTCTCCCCCTTCCCTGCTCCAGCGTGTGCTCTTATGCCGGCAGCTGGGGGACAGCTCTGGGGAGGGGCCGGAGTTTGTGGAGGAGGACGAAGAGGTGGCCCTGCGCTCAGACAGTGAGGGCAGCGACTATACCCCTGGCAAGAAGAAGAAGAAGAAGCTCGGACCCAAGAAAGAAAAGAGGAGTAAGTCCAAGCGGAAAGAGGAAGAGGAGGAGGACGACGAAGACGATGAGTCAAAGGTGCCGGGACCTCCGTCCTCTTCTCTGTACTCCTGTCCCTTGTTTTCCAGACACTCTGCTGCCCCTTAGAATGTTTTCTCTCCACCTGTTTCTAATGATTTCTTCTTAGCCCTCTTACCCTGGACTTGCCAGCCTTAGTGGCACCTCAAAATCCCTTGGCGAGGCTGGGCACTAGGAGTCAGGCTTTGACTTTGCTCTCTCTGCAGGAGCCTAAATCATCTGCTCAGCTCCTGGAAGACTGGGGCATGGAAGACATTGACCATGTGTTCTCAGAGGAGGATTATCGCACTCTCACCAACTACAAGGCCTTCAGCCAGTTTGTCCGGTAAACAGGAGGGTCTTGGGGGCAGGAGGTGGAGGGCGCTTCTGTAATCGCCTCTCACCTCCCCCGCCCCCTTTACTTTTAAACTTTTGCTCTTTTCTGTTCCTGCCATTTTTCCCCCAGACCCCTCATTGCTGCCAAAAACCCCAAGATCGCTGTCTCCAAGATGATGATGGTTCTGGGTGCGAAGTGGCGGGAGTTCAGCACCAACAACCCCTTCAAAGGCAGTTCTGGGGCTTCCGTGGCAGCAGCCGCAGCTGCGGCAGTGGCCGTGGTGGAGAGCATGGTGACGGCCACTGAAGTTGCACCTCCTCCGCCCCCTGTGGAGGTGCCTATCCGCAAGGCCAAGACCAAGGAGGGCAAAGGTGACATGGGACTCAGTGAGAGTGGGGACTAGTGCGGGCTTGGGATGTCGAAGTTGGAGGAAGCACGGACGCGCTATTCTGTCAGCCCAAAGATGGAAGCTAGGAGGTGGGAATGAACCGTGGATTAGGAGGGGAACTGGGGAAGCTGGCCATGTAGAAATATTTTAGGTGGGGAATATTTTATTGGGTTGGCCAAAAAGTTCATTCTGTTTTTTCAGTAAGATGGCTCTAGTAGCACTTAGTAGTTGTCTTTAACTTCATTCGAAACAATTTCGTTAGGTTGTATTGTGACAGCTGTCATATCAGCGTGCATTTAAAAAAAAACTTAATCAAAATTGGTGAATTTTTGTGTAGCCATTTTAATATTGAAGATGGAAGAAAAAAAGCAACATTTTCGACGTATTATGCTTTATTATTTCAAGAAAGGTAAAAAGGCAACTGGAACGCAAAAAAAGATTTGTGCAGTGTATGGAGAAGGCGCTGTGACTGATGGAACTTGTCAGAAGTGGTTTGCGAAGTTTTGTGCTGGAAATTTCTTGCTGGACGATGCTCCACGGCCAGGTAGACCAGTTAAAGTTGATAGTGATCAAATCGAGACCTTAATTGAGAACAGTCAACGTTATACCATGCGAGAGATAGCCGACATACTCAGAATCTCCAAATCAAGTGTTCAAAATCATTTGCACCAGCTTGGTTACGTTAATCGCTTTGATGTTTGGGTTCCACATAAGTTGAGTGAAAAAAATCTTCTCGACCGTATTTCCTCACGCCACTCTCTACTTAAATGTAAGGAAAATGTTGCATTTTTAAGACAAATTGTGACAGGTGGTGAAAAGTGGATGCTGTACAATAATGTGGAATGGAAAAGATGGTGGGGCAAACGAAATGAACCACCACCCACTATGCCAAGGGCCGGTCTCCATCCAAAGAAGGTGATGCTGTGTATATGGTGGGATTGGAAGGGAGTCCTCTTTTATGAGCTCTTTCTAGAAAACGAAATGATTAATTCCAACAACTAGTGCTCCCAGTTAGACCAGCTGAAAGCAGCACTCGACGAAAAGCGTCCGGAATTAGTCAACAGAAAATGCATCATCTTCCATCAGGCTATTGTAAGACTGCATGTTTCTTTGATGACCAGGCAAAAACTGTTACAGCTTGGCTGGGAGGTTCTGATTCCTCCGCCATATTCACCAGACATTGCACCTTCAGATTTCCATCTGTTTCGGTCTTTACAAAATTCTTTTAATGGAAAAAATTTCGATTCCCTGGAAGACTGTGAAAGGCACCTGGAACAGTTCTTTGCTCAAAAAGAAGATGGAATTATGAAGTTGCCTGAAAAATGGCAGAGGGTAGTGGAACAAAACGGTGAATACGCTGTTCAATAAAGTTCTTGGTGAAAATGAAAAATGTGTCTTTTATGTTTACTTAAAAACCGAGGGAACTTTTTGGCCAACCTAATATCTTTCCCATGTTCTGCTCTGTGGTGTGTATTTGGATTGTATGATCTTACCTGCTTTCTCCTGATTTAGGTCCCAATGCTCGGAGGAAGCCCAAGGGCAGCCCTCGAGTCCCTGATGCCAAGAAGCCTAAGCCCAAGAAAGTAGCTCCCCTGAAAATCAAGCTGGGAGGTTTTGGTTCTAAGCGTAAGAGATCCTCGGTGAGAGCCCAGCCTATCCGCTGGTGAGGGTGCCTTAGCTAACGGGGAGGATGTGGTCTTATGTCAGGATTCAGGGTTCACGGTAGGTGCATGAGGATGTGGGGAGTTGGCCATAGAAGAGGTGACTAGGCTCCCTTGCGGGGATTCCAGCACCCCTAGTAAAAGGGTGATCCCTTCTCCACCACTCTCTCCTTCCCCTCGGCCTGAACCTCTAACCTTCTCATCCTGCCAGAGTGAGGATGACGACTTAGATGTGGAGTCTGACTTCGATGATGCCAGTATCAATAGCTACTCTGTTTCTGATGGTTCTACCAGCCGCAGTAGCCGCAGCCGCAAGAAACTCCGGACCACGAAAAAGAAAAAGAAAGGTGTGTTTCTCTTCTGTATCAGTATGTAATGGAATGAGGGGGGGGGAATGATTGGGGAAGCATCTCCCTAAGGAGATAGGGGCTGGGTTTAGGGGGGTGGGGGGAGGTAGGTGTTTTCTAATAACTGGGCTTTCCCTCTTCCTTGCCTAGGCGAGGAGGAGGTGACTGCTGTGGATGGTTATGAGACAGACCACCAGGACTATTGTGAGGTGTGCCAGCAAGGCGGAGAGATCATCCTGTGTGATACCTGTCCCCGAGCTTACCACATGGTCTGCCTGGATCCGGATATGGAGAAGGCTCCCGAGGGCAAGTGGAGCTGCCCACACTGCGTGAGTGCCCGGCCATCGTGGCCCTTTGGGACCCTCAAGCGGAAGAGTGGGATGATGAAACTCTTTCGGGCCTGGGTGGGGGTAGAAGTGGGAAGCTTTCAAAGGAATGATGGGCGCGGTTCAGACGGGGGTGGGGTGGGGGTGGTAGTAATCTGACTCTGTGGTCCTTGACGGCAGGAGAAGGAAGGCATCCAGTGGGAGGCTAAAGAGGACAATTCGGAGGGTGAGGAGATCCTGGAAGAGGTGGGGGGAGACCCTGAAGAGGAGGATGACCACCACATGGAGTTCTGTCGGGTCTGCAAGGATGGGGGGGAGCTGCTCTGCTGTGATGCCTGTCCTTCCTCCTACCACATCCACTGCCTGAACCCGCCCCTTCCAGAGATCCCCAACGGAGAGTGGCTCTGTCCCCGCTGTACGGTGGGTGCCTGGCCCCGGCCGGTGGTCCAGCAGCAGGGTTTACCCCTCTTACGTGTAGGTGTCGTGAGGCTGAGGTGCAGGAGAGGTCACTGGAGAGCTATAGGCCTTTTAGCCCTGAGGCATGGACTTTCCTTCCTCGTAGAGTCACGGGATACCTTGTTCTGGGAAACTGTAGGACTAACTTTGAACAGAGTTGATGCTTTGCCAGCTCTCCGAAGTGGGATGGAGCGGTGTTCTTTTAGCCCAGAATATCCTTTGCTGTCTTGACACCCAGCCTCGAGGTCTTGGTAGCTTGGTGATATAACAGGGCCACTGAATGCTGTTAGATTGCTTAAGAGAGGAATTCTGAGCCCCAGGTCTGTGACTTTTCTGTGCCTACTTGTTCTGGGTTATTGTGGAAGTCTAGCTACTGGCTCTGTTAGGCAGATAGGAGTGATAATGTCTCACAAATCCTGGATGAAGTCCAGAAACAGAGAGGGAATTCTGTTCTTCTCTCCTGGGATTAGGGTCCTGGGTGGGATTAGGTCTTACTTGAAATGAGGTTTTAATAATGCTTTGATGAGGTTGAAGCTGCCTGTGGGCTGTGCCGTGGTAATGATTCGGTGTTGGATCATCTCTTTTCCTCTTAGTGTCCAGCTCTTAAGGGCAAAGTTCAGAAGATCCTAATCTGGAAGTGGGGGCAGCCACCATCCCCCACACCAGTGCCTCGGCCCCCAGATGCTGATCCCAATACTCCGTCCCCCAAACCCTTGGAGGGGCGGCCGGAGCGGCAGTTCTTTGTGAAATGGCAAGGCATGTCGTACTGGCACTGCTCCTGGGTGTCTGAGCTGCAGGTAAACCTGGGATAGAGTAGGTGTGGGGCTGCAGTGAAGAGGGTGGTGAGAGAAAGCAGCCTTGTGGGTAGAAGGCGTGGACGTAACTCCTTGGTGACTTCTTTCTCTTTCCGCTTGCAGTTGGAGCTGCACTGTCAAGTAATGTTCCGAAACTATCAGCGGAAGAATGATATGGATGAGCCACCCTCTGGGGACTTCGGTGGTGATGAAGAGAAGAGCCGAAAGCGGAAGAACAAGGACCCTAAGTTTGCAGAGATGGAGGAACGCTTCTATCGCTACGGGATAAAACCTGAGTGGATGATGATCCACCGAATTCTCAACCACAGGTACCAGGGGAGCTGGGCCAGGCTGCGTTTGTCTTGGGCACACTGGAGGTGGGCAGCGTATCCGCGGGGGATTAATTAAGAAAATGGATGTTGCCAGTAAGTTACAGTTGGATGAGACACTCAGTGTGTTATTAACTGACTGAATCCTGGTATTTGAGCCATAAACTGTAGGTTAGAGATCATTTTTGGTGCAAAGACTGGTAGACCAGATGTATTTGGTTCTGAATACGTGTGGTGTCTGGCCCCCTTGAGGTCTGGTTTTTGAGAGGAGCTAGAGCAGGGTGGCCTTCTGGCTCTGAAGGTTTTCTCTCCTTGACTTTGCAGTGTGGACAAGAAGGGCCATGTCCACTACTTGATCAAGTGGCGGGACTTGCCCTACGATCAGGCATCCTGGGAGAGTGAGGATGTGGAGATACAGGACTACGACCTGTTCAAGCAGAGCTATTGGAATCACAGGTGAGGGACTTTGATGAGTAGAGCTGCTGCTCATTGAGAAGGACTTCAGGCAGCTGTGTGACGTATCTGTCTTCCTTAGGGAGCTGATGAGGGGTGAGGAAGGACGACCAGGCAAGAAGCTCAAGAAGGTGAAGCTGAGGAAGTTGGAGAGGCCCCCTGAAACCCCAACGGTTGACGTGAGTCAGCAGGAGAGGGAGGGCGGTTTGTCGGGTAGGACGACGTATGCTCTGTGCTCCAGTCTGAAGGCATCATCTCAAGTGATCACTGTAGCTAAGTTGCTTCACACAGACTGCTTCCCTAATTCTCCACATCTCTGTAAATCAGGGGAAATATACTAGGATTACTTTATATTCTCTCTTCCTCATTAGAAAAATAAAAACATAGATGTTAGTGTTTATATGACTGAGGAGGTGTTACGTATGGAGGGGTCACATAACCGAGCTTTTGTGAAACTTATTTTGGAACCTGGGTCTTCTGACCCTTAATTCATGGCTCAATTCTTCCAGGGTTTTGTGTAACATAAGGTGAGTCTGGTTAAGTTTAAACAGATAAATCTAGAGGGGGCATAGGATCATTTACCTGGTGGTTCCTGACCAGTAGAATTTACTGTACTGCCAAGGAGACTTTGATGTGTCTTTCTTGGATGTCTGTAGGACCAAGATCTCCGTCTTGCCTTGCTTCCTGGAGGATCCTAAATAAAACACAAAGTTACAGTAACCATTAAGCACCTTTTTCCCACCATTTTTTGTGGCCCCCTCGGGTAGGATCTAGTGAGAGTGTGTCAGGAGGAGGCAGCTGCTGTCTTACAGAAGGAAGGGAATTCCTGGCCAGCTCTTGACTTCTTTATTTCATCCTTCAGCCAACAGTGAAATATGAGCGACAGCCAGAGTATCTGGACGCTACAGGTGGAACCCTGCACCCCTATCAGATGGAGGGTTTGAACTGGTTGCGCTTCTCCTGGGCTCAAGGCACCGACACCATCTTGGCTGACGAGATGGGCCTTGGGAAGACCGTTCAGACCGCCGTCTTCCTCTACTCCCTCTACAAGGAGGTAGGAGAGCTGGGGCTGTTAGTTTTTTGTGTGGGTATTTTGTGTTCGTGATCTTCGCTTACACTCTGAGGAGACAGAAAAAGGAAGAAAAAATATTGGTCTCTGGCCCTGGAGAACAGTGTTGAGTGACAGTAAGATAGACGCAAGTACACAGAGACAGACTGGAGGGAATGGAGCTGTGGGTGGGATTAGCGGTGGGTGCCTGGAGCCTCGGTCCTGGGGGACGGATACGCGCTGAGACAAGCAGAACTGTGGGTAGAAGTAGTGGGGAGGGACACGGAGCGGCAGGGGCGCGGTGTGAGCGCGCGGCAGGGCAGGCGGGGCGTGTCGGCACATGGAGAAGGGAGGGAGAGGAGCGCCGTGCACACGGCCGTCCTCCGCCCACTCCGGGGCAGGGGCAGGGGGGGCGCTCGGGTTGCGTGTGGGACCCTCAGTCCTTACTCTCCATCTCCTCTTCTTCCTCAAAGGGTCATTCCAAAGGCCCCTTCCTAGTGAGCGCCCCTCTTTCCACCATCATCAACTGGGAGCGGGAGTTTGAAATGTGGGCTCCAGATATGTATGTGGTGACCTACGTGGGTGACAAAGACAGCCGTGCCATCATCCGAGAGAATGAGTTCTCCTTTGAGGACAATGCGATTCGTGGTGGCAAGAAGGCTTCCCGCATGAAGGTACCTCAGCGGGAGGGAGACCCACCCTCGGAGAGGGGAGTTGTTGCTTTGGGCCCCTCGTGCCCCGGTCCCCGGGGTGAGGCAAAAGGATAATAGCCGGGAGGAGGGAAACCCCCCGGAGTCCCTTGACTTGGCCTGTACCGGCAGAGTTGGACAGGAGTGACCAGGTTGCCTTCTTGTGCAGAAAGAGGCATCTGTGAAGTTCCACGTGCTGCTGACGTCCTATGAGTTGATCACCATTGACATGGCCATCTTGGGCTCTATTGACTGGGCCTGCCTCATCGTGGATGAAGCCCATCGGCTCAAGAACAATCAGTCTAAGGTGAGGGGGGGCGGGAGGTATGGCCTCCAGTTTTAGTGTTCTAGTACTACCTACTCATTAAGGGGAGACCTAGGAGGACAGGAAAGGGAGAAAGACTCTCTGCCTTCCTTCCTCACTCGTGGTAGGTGACCCTTGGAGGCCAGGCCTTGAAAGTAAGATGGAGGGCTTCCCTGGCGGTCCAATGGTTAAGAGTCCACGCTTCCATTACACGGGGCACGGGTTCAGTCCCTGGTCAGGGAACTGGGATCCTGCGTGCCGCACGGTGCGACCAAAAAAAAAGAAAAAAGAGTTAGTAACGGGAAAGAAGATAAAGGAAAAAAAAAAGGTGGGGATTGGGGCGTAACTGCTGGGCGGCAAGGCAGAAGTCTGTGGACGTGTGCTGGAGCCTCTTCTTAGTGAATTCCGCTTCTCTCCTGCCTCACCAGTTCTTCCGGGTCTTAAACGGTTACTCGCTCCAGCACAAGCTGTTGCTGACAGGGACTCCGTTACAGAACAACCTGGAAGAGTTGTTTCACCTGCTCAACTTCCTCACCCCTGAGAGGTTCCAGTGAGTGTGTGCTTATCCATAATCGGCTCTGCATTCTTCTAATTCTTCCTTTTGCCCGTTTCCTATGTCACTTTTCCTTTCTTCCTTTCCCCCTCTCCAACAACTTTTTCCTTTCTCTTTCTGAAGCAATTTGGAAGGCTTCTTGGAGGAGTTTGCTGACATTGCCAAGGAGGACCAGATTAAAAAACTGCATGACATGCTGGGGCCTCACATGTTGCGGCGGCTCAAAGCTGACGTGTTCAAGAACATGCCTTCCAAGACAGAACTGATTGTGCGTGTGGAGTTGAGCCCTATGCAGAAGTGAGTCTGAAGGGACAGAAGCACTGGCTCCGTTTTGCAGACACACTTAGACGCCTGCCAGTCTGCACGGTGTTTCCTTCTCCATACTCCGCCGCAAGGCGTGTGGTGACAGGAGCCAGCGAGGGCTAAAGAAACCTGTTGCCAGGTTGCTGGGGCCCAGAGTTCTTTTTTTTTTTTTCTTTAACATCTTTACTGAAGTATAATTGCTTTACAGTGGTGCGGCCCAGAGTTCTTATTGAGTTAGTCCTTACCTTGTTTAAAATGATGATGGTGGCGCTTCTTAGGTTTCCTCAGTCCCAAAGTGAGATATGCCGGAAAGAAGAACCCAGACCCTGGGACTGCATTGTGAGTCACATAAAGGCTCTTGAGCGTGACTTATCTTGCTGTCTTGCCCACGTAGGAAATACTACAAGTACATCCTCACTCGAAACTTTGAAGCGCTCAATGCTCGAGGTGGCGGCAACCAGGTCTCTTTGCTGAATGTCGTGATGGATCTTAAAAAGTGCTGCAACCACCCGTATCTTTTCCCCGTGGCTGCCATGGTACGTTGTGCCACCTCTTGTTCCTCCCTGGGCGGGAACTGCTCCATTTGGGGTTTCTTACAATATTTTTTTCTTTTTTGCTTATTTCCTCAGGAAGCCCCTAAGATGCCTAATGGCATGTATGATGGCAGTGCCCTAATCAGAGCATCTGGGAAGTTATTGCTGCTTCAGAAGATGCTCAAGAACCTTAAGGAGGGTGGGCACCGTGTACTCATCTTCTCCCAGGTATTGTGTGGGAGCTTTTGTGGGTAGCAGTGGACAGCTCAGTGACACAGCGGAGGGATTGTCATCTGATTAATCCCATAATTAAAGTATGCTCATTTTCCAGATGACCAAGATGCTGGACCTGCTAGAGGATTTCTTGGAACATGAAGGTTATAAATATGAACGTATTGATGGTGGAATCACTGGGAACATGCGTCAGGAGGCCATTGACCGCTTCAATGGTGAGGGGGAAGGAGTGGCTTCGGTCCTGGCATCCTCGCTCACGGCTCTGGACCGATCACTTGTTCTTCTTGAGCATCTGCTTTTCTGTGTAGTGGTTTAGGGTCTTTTGTCAATTGACGTGGAAGAGTACTTTTGAATGTCGTGATTGGAAGGATGTTTGGATTATTGCTAGGAGATTGTTTATTCCCTTTGGAGTCTTTGTTCTTTCTGCTAAAAAGAAGGGCACTTTATTTAACCCTCCGCATTGCATCTAGAGGCCCAGGAGGGACCAGGACTTACCAAACCCAGATAGCAAGTTAGTGGCAGGATTGTCTCGGTAGCCACTACCACCTCCTCTTCTTTTTTTTTACTTTTTAATTCGAAATAATTGTGAACTTAAAGTTCAAAAAATAATACAGGGAGTTGGTGTATACACTTCACCCAGCTTTTCTTAATAATGACTTACATAACCTCAGTACAGTGATCAAACACAGGGAATTAACACTGGTGTCATACTACTACCTAAACTGTAGACTTGAATTGAATGTCACCACTGTTCCTGTGTCAGGATCCAGTCCCAGATCCCACGTTGAGCGTAGTTGTTTCTCTTCCAGTTCTTCCTTCTTTCCTTTCCTTTCATGAGGTTGATACCTTTGATGACGACTGGTTAGCTCTCTTGTAGAACGTCTCTGCTTTTTTTTTTTTTTTTTTTTTTGCGGTACGCGGGCCTCTCACTGTTGTGGCGTCTCCTGTTGCGGAGCACAGGCTCTGGACGCGCAGGCTCAGCGGCCATAGCTCACGGGCCCAGCCGCTCCGCGGCATGTGGGATCCTCCCGGACCGGGGCATGAACCCGTGTCCCGTGCATCGGCAGGCGGACTCTCAACCACTGTGCCACCAGGGAAGCCCTAGAACGTCTCTGCTTTGTCTGATATTTTCTCATGCTGAGATTGACACTAGACATTTTGGACAGGAATCCCAGAGAAGCGATGCTGCAGTGCATCATTCCTAGGGAGGACATGATGTTGATAATGTTCCATTGCTGGTGTTAACCTTGATCACTTGGTTAAGGTGGTGTCTGTTGAATTCCTTCCATGTAAAGTTACTCTTTTTTTTTTTTCATTGTGATTAATAAATATCTTGAGGGAGATACTTGAGACTGTGGTGACATCCTGTTTCTCCTTAAACTTTCACACTTATTTCAGTATCCATTGGTGGACCTTGCTTATGAGTATTACTTATTAATATTATTAGTTTTGTGTTTGCCTAATGAGGTGGTTTTTTTTTTTTTTTTTTTTTTTTTTTTTTTTTTTGGGGGGGTTTTTTTTTTTTTTTTTTTTTTTTCTTTTTTTTTGAGGTGGTTTTTTTTTTTTTTTTAATTCAAATATAGTTGGTTTACAATGTTGTGTTAATTTCTGCTGTACAGCAAAGTGATTCGGTTATGCATATATATACATTCTTTTAAAAATATACATTCTTTTTCATGTTCTTTTTCATGATGGTTTATCACAGGATACTGAGTACAGTTCCCTGTGCTGTGCGGTAGGACCTTGTTGTTGATCCATATTCTATATACAGTAGTTTGCATCTGCTAATGAGGTTTTATATCTCTGATATTCCTTAAACATTTATTAACTGGAATTCCAGAGACACCTCTAATGGTGTTTTTGGTTCCTCTCTTAGCACCAGGTGCTCAGCAGTTCTGCTTCTTGCTTTCTACTCGAGCTGGGGGCCTTGGAATCAATCTGGCCACTGCTGACACAGTTATTATCTATGACTCTGACTGGAACCCCCATAATGACATCCAGGTGAGCAGAGGTAGCAGCCTTGGTCTACAGTGACGTTTTGGAAATGCATAGTGTTCTCTGTGAGGGCTCCACCATCTGGGATTAGTTGTTTTGGGGGAAACGATAGATTGTTTTCAAATGTCTTTTACCTTATTGTAAGCCAGAGAGTTTGGGTTAGCTATGGTCCTATTTTGGGTAACATGATAGAGGGTGGTATCTTGGGGTAGGGGTGCAAAGGGAAGTTTTGTGTGAGGGCAAGCTGCAGCTCCTGCCTTATGCTGGATTTAACTTATTATGTGGGAGTCAGGGCAAGAGTAGAAGTAAGGAAATATGATTACTTCAATTTTTGCCTCCGTTTTGTGCACAACTCCAGGCCTTTAGCAGAGCTCACCGTATTGGGCAAAATAAGAAGGTGATGATCTATCGGTTTGTGACCCGTGCGTCAGTAGAAGAGCGCATCACGCAGGTGGCAAAGAAGAAGATGATGCTGACGCATCTAGTTGTTCGGCCTGGGCTGGGCTCCAAGACTGGATCCATGTCCAAACAGGAGCTTGATGACATCCTCAAGTTTGGCACTGAGGAGCTCTTCAAGGACGAAGCCACAGATGGAGGTGAGCTAGGCAGGAGCTTGTTTTGGTGTGGGGCTTGGCTTCTCTAAAGGGTATCTTTGATACCTAGGGTCCTGAGACTCAGACCTAGGGTCCTCTGGGACTTGCTTTTTCCACTGCAGCTGCTGAAGTTAACTGGGGGTATGGACCCCTGATTCTTTATAGGAGGAGACAACAAAGAGGGAGAAGACAGCAGTGTTATCCACTATGACGATAAGGCCATTGAACGACTGCTGGACCGGAACCAGGATGAGACAGAAGATACGGAATTGCAGGGCATGAATGAATATTTGAGCTCATTCAAAGTGGCCCAGTATGTGGTGCGAGAAGAAGAAATGGGGGTGAGTATGAGTCCAAAGCAATGCTGTGCTTGGTTATTGGTCCAAAAACTGGAATTGAGACCACGATGGTATTTGAGATGAGAGGAAGCCATCTGTAGGCAAATTAGTACATTGCTGAATTGATATACCTCTTCCTTTGAAGAGAAATTCTGTAACATACGAGCAAATCACATTCTCATCTTTGACGTGGCTGTCCGGCCACTTTTCACACTCAAAACACTTGTATTAGCTCTTCTTTTTTTTTTTTTTTTAATAACTTTTATTTTTATTTTTGGCTGCGTTGGGTCTTTGTTGCTGCGTGCGGGGTTTCTCTCGTTGCGGCCAGCAGGGGCTCTAGGTGTGCTGGCTTCAGCAGTTGTGGCTCGCGGGCTCTAGAGCGCAGGCTCAGTAGTTGTGGCGCACGGGCTTAGTTGCTCCGCAGCATGTGGGATCTTCCCAGACCAGGGGTCGAACCCGTGTCCCCCGCATTGGCAGGTGGATTCTTAACCGCTGCGCCACCAGGGAAGCCCTGTATTAGCTCTTCTTTATCAGAATCTCATCTTATTTTCTCTTATGTATTTTATTAGCCCTATAAATAAATTTTGGATTGCTATCTCAAGTCTCTCCGGAGAAAAGGTAGGAGATACGATACATACTTAGCCTATCTCCCTGTGCTCTTTTTTTTCCCCCTGTGCTTTTTAAAACTTTAGAATTGTTTTCCCTTTTTGTTTTCTTGTGTATTCTTGGTCTTTTTTTTAGTAGAAAACAAGACATACTCAGTTATAAATGCTTGGCCTCTGTAATGAATTTTTTCCTCCTAATGATATCTAGGGTATAAAATGAAAAAAAAAAAAAAATTGCTTTCTCTTCTGGTCCTCTTTTAGCCACCCAGGTCAGGGTTCTTTGAATTGGCATCAGTTTCTGGTGGTTCTTGCCATCTTTTCTCATCCTTCCAATTCAGAACCATCCCTCTTGTTGTATTTTTATTTTCTGTTTTTTCTTTTTTTAATTTTTCTGATATGTATTATCTTTGTTCTTGAAAGTAATTCTACTAACTTCAGTTGGGTGTAACTGTGGCTGAAAAGTCTGATAGGTCTACAGACCAGTAGTATTCAGTCAAAACTGCCCTTCTGTCAAGGTGGTGACCGCATATGGGAGTGACTGACTGGGGCAGAATGTGCTGAGTGGTTGTAAGGGAGGGATGGTACTCTCCCTCCCACTGATGACCTCTCCTGATGACTACACAGGTATACAGACAGCCCTCTCATTAGTGGCTGAGGCTGCTATTTACTTTATAGTATATATTTTTTTTCTTTTTTTTGCGGTATGCGGGCCTCTCACTGTTGTGGCCTCTCCCGTTGTGGAGCACAGGCTCCGGACGCGCAGGCTCAGCAGCCATGGCTCACGGGCCTAGCCGCTCTGCGGCATGTGGGATCCTCCCGGACCGGGGCACGAACCTGTGTCCCCTGCATTGGCAGGTGGACTCTCAACCACTGCGCCACCCGGGGAGCCCCTACTTCATATTTTTAAATGTTGGTTTTTTTTTTTTTTGAATTTTATTTTATTTTTTTATACAGCAGGTTCTTATTAGTTATCTGTTTTGTACACATCAGTTTATACATGTCAGTCCCAATCACCATATTCATCCCCCCACTCCCCCTTCCCCACCACTGCTTTCTTCCCTTGGTGTCCATACGTTTGTTCTCTACATCTGTGTCTCTATTTCTGCCCTGCAAACCGGTTCATCTGTACCATTTTTCTAGGTTCCACATATATGCGTTAATATACGATATTTGTTTTTCTCTTTCTGACTTAATTCACTCCGTATGACAGTCTCTAGATCCATCCACGTCTCTACAAATGACCCAATTTCGTTCCTTTTTGTGGCTGAGTAATATTCCATTGTATGTATGTACCGCATCTTCTTTATCCATTCGTCTGTCAGTGGGCATTTAGGTTGCTTCCATGTCCTGGCTATTGTAAGTAGTGCTGCAGTGAACATTGGGGTGCATGTGTCTTTTTGAATTACGGTTTTCTCTGGGTATATGCCCAGTAGTGGGATTGCTGGGTCATATGGTAGTTCTATTTTTAGTTTTCTAAGGAATCTCCATACTGTTCTCCATAGCGGCTGTATCAATTTACATCCCCACCAACAGTGCAAGAGGGTTCCCTTTTCTCTACACCCTCTCCAGCATTTATTTGTTGTTTGTAGATTTTCTGATGATGCCCATTCTAATTGGTGTGAGGTGATGCCTCATTGTAGTTTTGATTTGCATTTCTCTAGTAATTAGTGATGTTGAGCAGCTTTTCATGTGCTTCTTGGCCATCTGTATGTCTTCTTTGGAGAAATGTCTATTTAGGTCTTCTGCCCATTTTTAGATTGGGATGTTTGTTTTTTTAATATTGAGCTGCATGAACTGTTTATATGTTTTGGAGATTAATCCTTTGTCCGTTGATTTGTTTGCAAATATTTTCTCCCATTCTGAGGGCTGTCTTTTCGTCTTGTTTGTAGTTTCCTTTGCTTTGCAAAAGCTTTTAAGTTTCATTAGGTCCTGTTACATTTTATTTTTTGAATAGATAGTATAGCCCCCTCCATATCTGTGGTTCCTCCACATCTGCAGATTCAGCTGACCATGGACCATGTAGTACCGTAGTATTTACTGTTGAGAAATATCTGCATATAAATGGATTCGTGCAGTTCAAACCTGTGTTGTTCAAGGGTCAACTGTAATTCACCTAGTTCAAAATTCAAAAGCTACAGAAGTACCTCTTTCCCACTCCAGTCCTTTGGCTACCTAGCTCCCTTCCTGGGGATAAGTGATATTTATTTTATAAATTATTTTATGTGCACACAAATTACATATACATGTATATATACACGAACGCCTTTTTTCCTTCTCCTTTTAAGGAAGGTAGTATTTTTTTTTAATTGAAGTATATTTGATTTACAATGTTGTGTTAATTTCTGCTGTACAGCAAAGTGACTCAGTTAAACATCTATACATTCTCTTATTTTATATATACTCTTTTCCACTATGGCAGTTCCCTGTGCTATACAGTAGGACCTTGTTGTTTATCCATTCTCTATATAAAAGCCTACATCTGCTAACCCCAGCCTCCCGCTCCATCCCTCCCCCAACCCCCTCCCCCTTGGCAACCACCAGTCTGTTCTCTGTGTCCGTGATTCTGTTTCTCTCTCTGTCCGTGATTCTGTTTCTGTTACATAGATTCATTTGTGTCCTATTTTAGATTCCACATATAAGTGATATCATATGATATTTGTCTTTTTCTTACTTCACTTAGTATGATAATCTCTACTTGCATCCGTGTTGCTGCATAAGGAAAGTAGTTTCTTATACATGACATTCTGTACCTTATTTTTGTCCACCTAATAAATCTTGGAAGATTTCGTCCAAATCAGTACCTAAAGAGCTTTCCCCCCTCCCCACCCCTTTATTCGCTGCATAATATGTCCCTGTTTGGAAGTACCATAATTTATTTACTTTAAAAAATTGAGATATAATTGACATATGCCATTGTATTAGTTTCAGGTGTACAACATAATGATTTGATATTTTGTGAAATGGTCACCCCGATAAGTTTAGTTAATATCTGTCACCATACATAGTTATACTTTTTTTTTTCCTGTGAGAACTTTTGAGAGCTGCTCTTTTAGCAACTTTCAAATATGCAGTATGGTATTAACTATAGTTACTATGCTATACATAAAATCACCATGACTTATTTATTTAATAACTGGAAGCTTATAACTATAGTTACTATGCTATACATAAAATCACCATGACTTATTTATTTTATAACTGGAAGTTTATACCTTTTGACTCTCTTTGCCCTTTTCACCCCCCATAATTTATTCAAGTTCCATAATGATGGATATTTAGGTTGTTTCTAGTATTATGCTGTTAGCAGCAGCTTAATTCTAATGTGAGGGATTTGGAATTAGTGATCCTGAACGATCTGAAAAAAGAGTAAGACTTTCAAAGGAGCATAAACATTACTGGGATATAAGAGGATATATATATATATATACTTATGGCCCTTCTATTTTATCTCTTGGGAAAATCCTTTGCAGTATTTCAGAAGCTTCTCCATTCTACCTTGCTAAGGCTGTAACCTCTCTTTTCTTCATTTTACTGTGTCGCAACTGTATATGCATCAGTAAAAGGGGTTAAAAGAAAACATACTGTCTCTTCATCCTTCTCTCATGATAACAGCTCCATCCTATATTTTTCTTTAGTTATTTTGACTGCTAATCTAAACATAATTATGAGGAACCATGTCTTGTCAATTAAATTTCTTTTAAGCTCTTAGGTCCAAGCAGGCACACCAAGTATTTCAGAGTCCAGTCATGAAAAGGAGCTAGAGCAGAATGGGAACTGTGAGGACCAGGGGTAGCTGGTGGTGCTGACTTCAGCACCCCTGAGTCCTGGCCCTCCCTCTGTCCCAGGAGGAAGAGGAGGTAGAACGGGAAATCATAAAACAGGAAGAAAGTGTGGATCCTGACTACTGGGAGAAATTGCTGCGGCACCATTATGAGCAGCAGCAAGAAGATCTGGCCCGCAATCTGGGCAAAGGAAAAAGAATCCGTAAACAGGTCAACTACAATGATGGCTCCCAGGAGGACCGAGGTGTGTGTGGCCGGCCCCGCCCCCCACCCATGGGCCGTTCCACTAGAGCAGTGGGCCCCGCTCATCTGCCCTCTCTCCCTCCAGATTGGCAGGACGACCAGTCCGACAACCAGTCCGATTATTCAGTGGCCTCAGAGGAAGGTGATGAAGACTTTGATGAACGTTCAGAAGGTGAGGGCTATGGCTTTCTGCTGGATTTTTAAAATACTGCCTTGTCTAATATCCCTATCAGTGTCGCTCACGCATCCTTTTCTTCTCACAGCTCCCCGCAGGCCCAGTCGCAAGGGCCTGCGGAATGATAAAGATAAGCCATTGCCTCCTCTGTTGGCCCGTGTTGGTGGGAATATTGAAGTAAGTACCGCTCCGTTCTAGGGAAGGTTGGGTGAGTACTGCTGTCGGGTCTTTGGTGGAGTAAGGTCTATTCCTTCTCTCACCTAGGTTCCTTCTCCCCCCAGGTTCTTGGTTTTAATGCTCGTCAGCGAAAAGCCTTTCTTAATGCGATTATGCGATATGGGATGCCACCTCAGGATGCTTTTACCACCCAGTGGCTTGTGAGAGATCTGCGAGGCAAGTCAGAGAAAGAGTTCAAGTAAGTTGAGAGCTGGAATGACTGATGTAGAGCAAAGGCTTTTAGTCTCTGGTCACTCCACAGTACTAGTGCAGGCTGTGCAGGAAATCGGCTGTCTCCTCTGCTGACGTTGGCAAGTGAAGCTGTTAGTAATAGGGTTCCTTGTACTCCTAGCTTCCCTGGAAGAGGACCTGGGACATGGTGTGGGGTCTGGAGACCAGCTTTCAGCACGATGGTGGGCTTTACCTCAAATGGAGCCATAGTTGTTGTCTGGGGTGATGCCTGACTGCGGGTGGGAAAGAATCTGATCTAGGAGTTGGCATGATTGCTGTTTAACCCATTTCTCTATTTGTTTACTACAGGGCTTACGTATCTCTTTTTATGCGGCATTTATGTGAGCCGGGAGCAGACGGGGCCGAGACCTTTGCTGATGGTGTACCCCGAGAAGGCCTGTCTCGCCAGCATGTCCTTACTAGGATTGGTGTCATGTCCTTGATTCGCAAGAAGGTGAGGCCTGAACCTCCCTCCATCGTTCAGGGGTTTCTAGGTGAAACTGGAGAGCCAGCAGGAAAGGAACCTAGATGGAATTGGGTCTTCAGCATCTTGTCCCATTGCTGCAGGTTCAGGAGTTTGAACATGTTAATGGGCGCTGGAGCATGCCCGAACTTGCAGAAGTAGAGGAAAACAAGAAAATGTCACAGCCAGGGTCACCTTCCCCAAAGACTCCCACACCCTCCACTCCAGGGGACACACAACCCAATACTCCTGCACCTGCCCCACCTGCTGGTAAGTCTGCCTGGACTGTTGTTTTCTATCCTTTTCTTCTTGTCCTGGCCTTTGCTTTTTCAGTTTCCCTGTACTCAGTTCTAACAGGGGAATCTGGCAGGCCACACAGCAATCTCCCTCTCCGTTTAGGAGGGCTGTCCTAAGAATAGGGCTGGCTCTTAAAGGCACGAGAGGACAGTTTAAGATGAGACAAACTGAGAAGGTGTGACCTTCTCTCTGATCTGGGACCTTTTTCCTAACGAATGTCTATTATTGGTGTGCAGAGGATGGGATAAAAATAGAGGAAAATAGCCTCAAAGAAGAAGACAGTGCAGAAGGAGAAAAGGAAGTGAAATCTGCAGCCCCTGAAGCCACTGTTGAGGTAAGAGACGGGGGTGACTGGATGCCACACCAAAGGCAGATGGATAAGCCTGTTCTTCCTCTTGGGTGCTGGCCTGTCTGCTTCAGCTTCTTTCTTCTTTCCTTTGAAGTGTACACAGCCCCCTGCCCCTGCCTCAGAGGATGAAAAAGTCCTTGTTGAGCCTCCCGAGGGAGAGGAGAAAGTGGAAAAGGCAGAGGTCAAGGAGAGAACAGAGGAACCAATGGAGACAGATCCCAAAGGTATGCACATTTTCACACTGCAGATCCCTGTGAACCATAGTTGCTCTTGGACTTGCAGCCCGGCTGGAGGGAAGTCCAGAGGAAGTGACACACTGAAGAATCCTGTACCCTTGAATTTTAAACTGTGGGCTTTTTCTCTCTCGAGACATCTTTTATGACCATCACGATTTAGGTTCAGGATATAGTGTAGAACAGAGAATACGCTTCCTTAGATATGCTCTCCGTGCCATCTGCTCTCCCAGGTATTGCTGATGCGGAGAAGGTGGAGGAGAAGTCAGCAGTCGATCTGATTCCCATTGTGGTGGAGGACAGAGGTGGGTGTTTGGAGAAGCGGACTGTGCTTTTTTAAAAGGACTCTAAAGCTGAAAGGAAGGGCCTTATCTCTCGGACACCCCTCCACGCCCAGGTTCCCCCATCCATACCCACATAATCATTTTATCCCAAGCTAAAAGGCTCCACCTCTCCCCACATGTGGCTGTCAGTGGGCCAGTGGCACCTTTTCCTGGGTTTAAGAACACTTCTGTGGAGAAAGGGTGGGGGTGCATGGGTATCTTGTAGCATATGGCGCTGTGTATGGGTAAGGGCTATGGTGCTGGCTTCTGTCTGGAGCTGACATTTTTCTTCTGCGTGTCCTGTAGAGGAGAAGAAAGAAGAAGAAGAGAAAAAAGAGGTGATGCTTCAGAATGGAGAGACCCCCAAGGACCCGAATGATGAGAAGCAGAAGAAAAATATTAAACAGCGTTTCATGTTCAACATTGCAGATGGCGGTTTTACTGGTATGAAAAAGAGGGGCCCACTGGGGTTAGATGGATTCGAGGTGAAATCAGGGTTCTTGTCAGAAACCAGGGTACAGAGGCTTTACCTCTCCTAGAGAGAATGCCAGGCTGACTGCACACTCCTCTGGGGTCCATGTTAGAAAGCCAGAGGCATATTAAGTTGGTATCTGGGAATCGGGAATAAATAGCTTTTTGAATTCTCACAGATGTTTGCCTTTCTTTTTCTCCCCAACCTTCCCTAAATTCCTCTTCAGAGTTGCACTCCCTCTGGCAGAATGAGGAGCGGGCAGCCACAGTCACCAAGAAGACTTATGAGATCTGGCACCGACGGCATGACTACTGGCTGCTGGCTGGCATCATAAAGTATCCTTTGCCTGAGTTGGGGCCGAGGTCCTTGGTGAAGGTTTCTGAGGGTCCACAGTTTGAAGTTCTTAATTTCCTTGTTTCGTTTTTCCTGAGCAATTAATTTTCCAATAGCCATGGCTATGCCCGGTGGCAGGACATCCAGAATGACCCACGCTATGCTATCCTCAATGAACCTTTCAAGGGTGAAATGAACCGTGGCAATTTCTTAGAGATCAAGAATAAGTTTCTAGCACGAAGGTTCAAGGTGAGCAGGACGGGGAGGAATACAGCGTTGACATGGCAGCCTTTAAAGTGCAGAAGGGACTAAAGGAGGGAGTCTGCTTATTCAGCCACGTTGATTATTGTGTTCTCCTGTGCACTTCGCTTTGTATTCTGTGAAAGGCTTTGCTCCCAAGTATCTTAAATATTAGAGATCAACACATACAGACCTGAAGGTTAACCAGTTGGTTAAGGGCTGAAGATGACTGTGCCTGATGCATGACACAGACGAGTGCAGTGGGTGTGCTGGGGGAACATGGTAGGCTGGAGTGTTCAGGAAAGATACAGAGGTGGGACTGAATTGGATCTCTGAGGAGGCACAGCTGCCAGTGGGCTGGTGGTGCTTTTTTCTGGGTCTGTGTGGATGAAGGGTGGGGTAGACGCAAAGGTGTAGAGCTCCATTTTCAGAATCACTAGGGCTGATACGCCCAGGACTGAAGGGGAGTTTTCCTCAGGAATTCAGCAAATGCATATTAAGGGCACCTTGTGTGCAGACCATCATAATGGGATACCATGGAGATGAGACACGTGGATCTTAACGCTGAGTATAATTGGGGGAATAAGAAATGTACATTAATAAACCTTCAAACATCATGTGCTAGGGAATGGGTGGGCCAGGGACGGGCCTGGTGCCTGTTCTCAAGGAGCTCTCAGTTTAACGTAGAGGCAGATGTGTGGTCAAATGAATGTCATTCTGTGTGTTGCGAGGGAGACTGCTAAATCCTTGAGAAAGTTCTCCAGAGGGAATGTGGGGAGTGGGGAGAGCTCACAAATGCTCCAGGGAGAAGATGGCATTGGAATGAAGTTTTGGTGAATGTAATAGAGATTGCCGGATAGAAACGGAAGGCCCTTTGATCAAAAGAATTAGGTTAGGCAAAGACAGAGCCTGTGTTTGGAAACAGCAAGTAGTCCAGGTGGGGTGTAGGACACTTGTGTTGGTGACGGTGGGAGGCGCGCTGGAGAGAGAGGTAAGGCTGGAGGTCGGTAGGTAGGTTTTTGGCACCAGATAAGAGAGTTTGGACTTTACCTTATAGTTCATGGGCAGCCATTGAGGGTTTTTGAAGGGTTTTGATACAACCAAGGGAAACGGAAACAGAACATTCATGAGATTACAGAACTGTCATATAGTCATGAGGTAGTAAGGGCTCGTCTGTGATGCTGGTTGTGGAAAATGAGAAGGATAAGATAAAGGGAAGGAGGGACTTCCCTGGTAGTCCAGTGGTTAAGACTGCGCTCCCAGTGCAGGGGGCCCGGGTTTGATCCCTGGTCAGGGAACTAGATCCCCCGTGCCACAGCTAAGATCCAGCGTGCTGCAACTAAGACCCGGTGCAGCCAAATAAATAAATAAAAGATAAAGGGAATGAAACACCAAGGAATTTACAAGATTTACTGATTTACTGTAGGGGTCAGCAAACTTTTTCTGTTAAGGGGCCAGAGTAATTCAGGCTTTGTGAGACACTGACACTCAGCTCTGTCATAGTGTGCAGGCGGCCATAGGTGATAAGTATGAATATGTTCCAGTAAAACTTTATTTATCGACACTGAAATTTGAACTTCATATAATTTTTATGAAGCTTTATAAACTATTACTTTGATTTTTTTTTCAACCATTTAAAAATGAAGAACCCATTCTTAGCTCTTGGGCCATCCAAAAACAGGCAGTGGCCCAGATTTGGCCCACAGGCCATAGTTTGCTGACCCCTGAGTTAATTTATTGAATTTGAGATACGAAGGAGTGAGACTCCAAAAATAACTGAAGTTTTGAGTCTGAGTCACTGAGAAAGTTAAATTATTACTGGCAGATCAGGGAAGTGAGGAGAGGGAGTAGTTTGTAGAAAAAAGTTAAGTTCAATTTTAGACAAGTCATTTGGTGTTTTTCACAAGTAAATATCCTCCCAGTACTCCCACCACCATTAAACAATTGGGATCAAAGTGATCAACCATGCACGAGTGGGATCAGAACAATCAGTGCTTGAGATGCATGTTTGAAAAGCACCAACTCATTTGCATAGAGGTGCTGGCTGATGCCAGGAGGGGAGAGAGCTCTTGGGAGAATGCTGATCCTGGAGAAAGCTCATAGTTTGGGGCAAGAGGGAGGGGAGTTGGTGAAGGAGACAGGGTGGTGTATAGGTTGAAAGGAGGTGCTTGGTCTGTTTGGGGATAAGTTAGGCCTGAATGGAGCCAGGTCTTCTGGAAGAAACAACAGTCCATTCTCATACTGTCCTTTTTCCTGACCCCTAGTGGATTCATTCTTTTTAAGAACCAGTGGATACTTGAGTAAAATAAGTCTCGTAAGTCATGAATCAACATTCTGTCCCTTGGAATGTATTTCAAAGGCCGTTTTACACAACTCCATCAGGTGACATGTGCAAGTGTTCGTTGCATTATGATTTTTTGGTGGTGGGGCCTGGAGGGAACCTAGATGTTTGACATTGGGAGTGTGGGTAGGTAAAATGTGGATTCACATCACCGAGCATTAAGAAACAGTTGGCAGCAACAAAATACATGTTTTGTAACATAAATGGACCTTTAAAAAAGGTATGTAGTGGGGAAATGAAAAAGCATTTTATAATGTACAGAAAAACATTCTGTAAATGAGAAATGTGCACATGAAACAATACTGTCTTCAAGAAAAGACACACAGTAGGTATATTAGAAGGGTTGCCTATTGAGGAAGGAAAGGAATGGGAGTGAGATATAGAGATGAAAGAAAAGAAACAACAGGAATAATTTTAGAGAGTAAAACAACTTGATAGGGTAGACGGACTGCCATGCAACCATTAAGTCATCTGTATTCTGTAATAACCTAAACGGGAAAAGAATTTGAAAAAAGAATGGGGGAAAAAAGTCATCTTTTATAAAGAGCAGCTAATAACAAGGGAAGAGCCTTACTATGTAACTTTGAGTAAAAACAATATAAATACATATAATCTTAATTTTGTAAAAAACATGTAACAGAAAACCTCAAAATGTTAACAGTAGCTCTCGGAGGTGGAATTGTGATTTTAATTCTTTATACATTCTGTATTTTCTAAATTGAGGATTTATCATTTTTGTATAAGAGTGAATCAATAAAGGGTAAAGAGCTTTAAAAACACAGACCTTCAAAGTGGGGTGAAAAAGGCAATGGAATGTTGAACTGGCCAGGTGTGGGTTCTGAGAGGCCCATGAGAAATGAGCAAAGTGAGTGTCAGTCCAGCTGCCATCTCCTGTTTCTCTCTCGTCCAGCTCTTAGAACAAGCCCTGGTGATTGAGGAGCAGCTGCGTCGGGCGGCTTACCTGAACATGTCAGAGGACCCCTCTCACCCTTCCATGGCCCTGAACACCCGCTTTGCTGAGGTGGAGTGTTTGGCAGAGAGTCATCAGCACCTGTCCAAGGAGTCGATGGCGGGAAACAAGCCAGCAAATGCGGTCCTGCACAAAGGTAGCCAGTGGCTCCCCTGCCTCCTGTGGACTTGGCCTCCTTCCTCCTCTGCCCCTCCCCGACACACACCTACTTCTCAGGTCTGAGCCTTTTTTGGAGCCCCTTTCTTTGTCTGGGAGCTTAGGGTGTGCTGGGGATCCTTGCGTTCCTTCTTAGGAAGCTAACATCTTAGAGACGGTCAAGGACAGTAGTTCTTTGCTTTTTAACTCTTGAATGTATTCCAGTTCTTGGAGGTGAAAAGCAAAGCAGAATAATGTAGTGTGATCTGGGATAGTTTAGAGGTAACAAGGTGATTTAAGATCTTGTCAAATTCTAGACTGCTTTCACCATTCTGTTTTTAATTAAAGTTAAGACATTGTGAGGGGGATGGAGGGTGAAATGAGGAAAAGAAAGCTGTTATAAAGGAAGAGGGAGACAGCTCCAAAGGTGCAGAGGAAAGATAGTGAGGAGAGGAAACAATAGGAATAGCTATTGAAGAAGTGAAGGAAATAGAGACAATAGGGATCAAGGGACAGTTGGCTTTAGAAAGCACAGAATCACGGACAGTTGGAACTGGAATATGAGGGACAGGAATTTGAGTGTGGTGGAGCCAGGTCAGGTGACTCAGTGACAAAAGACAATACTCTGGCACATCAGTCACTTGGTCATTGAGAAGTAATGGGTGTGTGGGGGGTCCACTTAATGGGAAAGATGGACCTCGGTCTTGACCACCATGGCTCACCGCCTCTTTTTCTTCCCCCTGCAGTTCTGAAACAGCTAGAAGAACTGCTGAGTGACATGAAAGCCGATGTGACTCGACTCCCAGCTACTATTGCCCGAATTCCCCCAGTTGCTGTGAGGCTACAGATGTCAGAGCGTAATATTCTCAGTCGCCTGGCAAACCGGGCACCTGAACCACCTCCACAGCAGGTATAGGACCATTTTCGTCTGGCCACAGCTCTGCCAACAGAGCCATTCTAGGACTTTAACTCTGCTGTCTGTCTCGAGCTTTACATACTGGGCAGGTGGGGCTGGCTTACCAGTGAGTTCCCTTGGGATCAGGTGGGTTCCTGGAGTCTGGAATTCTGACTCCCTTGGCTCTCTCTTCCTGTAGGTAGCCCAGCAGCAGTGAAGATCCAGATTGATGATACCACCTCCACCGCTGAGCAGTGACCTTCCTCACTTTCCCTTGCCCAGCTTCTCCCCTGGGGGCCTGAGAGACCCTCTCCTTCCTTCTGCCCCATCTTCCAAGTTGTAGAGGAACAGCCCCGCTGAGCACTGGGGGAGGGGAGGGAGTGAGGGGCAGTGGTGCCCTTCCTGCTGGAGAGACATGCAGCAGTAGCGCCGGCGCCATCTGCGGGGAGCTGGCGGGCTGGCCTTCCGGGCCCTGGCTTCTCCCCACTGTAACGTCTGTTACACACAAACTGTTGCGGGTTCCCAACAGGCTTGAAGAAAATGATCAGAATTTCTTCCTCCTTTTGGTTTTATTTTGTTGGTTTATTTTGTGTTTTTTCTCCTTTTTTGGGGGGTATTCACAGTGGGCCGGGCCCCTGGGTGAGACACAGCTACCTCTGTTGGCATCTTTTTAATACCAGGAACCCAGCGGCTCCAGCCCCTGAGTGGCTAGAATTAAATAAAG
>NW_006797390.1:3498933-3502520 GCF_000442215.2 Lipotes vexillifer
AAAAAAAAAAAAAAAAAGAACCAAAAGCATAAAAAACCACAGCAAATTTCTTGACGAAAATTGAAAATAAAAGTTTCCTTGTATTTTAGTGCTCTCGTTCAGTGTGGGTGTAGGTGCAGGTGGATGAATGTTTCTGATGGGAGCCCTGGGACGTGTGTGTTTGGAGACGAAGGGTTTCCTTGTGTCCTGAGATTTCACGAAAGAGCCGAGTTCCCACTGCACGTGCTGCGTGCTGACAAGCCCACCTGTGCACAGCGGGGCCACCGGAGCCCCCGGGTTCACAGCCCACACCGCGGCCTCCTGGCTCCGCGAGGGTGTGGAAGCGGACTTCTCCGGGCTGTGGACGTCGCGCGTATAAAATGAAGGGGTCTTCCTCGCAGAGTTGGGAAGACAAAACCAACGAAGGGCTGGAACAGTTTTAACAGCTAAGCACCACCTTGCTGTCTATTTGAAGAAAGGCTGAAGTCGGTTTTTCTGTTAACTTGCGTGAATGAAGTCAGGACGCGAGATGCCGTCCTCCCCACCTCCAAGTCGGGAACCTGGGCAGAGAGGACCGTAACCTGAGGGGGAGCGCGGGGTCTGGGGTCAAGCAAGAGGGTTTCCGCGTCGCGGGCGTGGGGTCCCCCGATCTTGAGGCGACGTCGGGCGGAGGAGGGCCCGGCTCTGGCGCCTCCGTTCGAGGGGAAGGGGCGGCTTTCGGGTACAGTATTTCCGACAAATCTGCAGTGAGGCGAAAGACCCACGCCCGGAGGGGAGGGCGGGGACGCCGACAAACGCCTTGCGTGCACCACCTTCTCCGCCTGGGGGGAAGGCAGAGCGGTCCGCCCAAGATTCGTGCCCGGCCGCACGGCCCCGAGGCCCGCGCGGGCCGGGAAAGCAAACGTTCCGGCTTCCGCGGCGGACCGGAAGACCGGAAGAGGCGGGACTTCGGCAGGCACGCAGGGCGCCTGCGTGAGACGTTTTCGTGGTGCGGCGTCGGAGCGCCTGACCTGGGTCGCACGTGGAGGTCCGCGCCTGCTTCCGAATCCCGTCTCGGGGCTGGATTGGCTTCCAGGTGAGCCGAGGCATCGGGCGGGTCTGGAGGAATTCGGGGAAGGAAGGGTGAGGCGCTGACCTGGACTGGGGCGTGGGGAGGGTGGGGGTACGCGGTACCTAGGGCGTGGGACCCAGGGCCGGGGCTCAGCGTGGAGTGGAGGTTTGGCAAGGCCTCGAGGGGCTGTTGAGTCGAGGTTCTGGTGAAGGCGATACCCTCTCCCGCTCCATTTCGCTTCGTCTGCGTTCTGCTTTTCCCTTACAATACGCGCTCCTCTCCTGTCTCCCGTTTTGTTTTCCTCAGTACCATGGGGCGGAAATTGGACCCTACGAAGAAGGAGAAGCGCGGGCCGGGCCGAAAGGCCCGGAAACAGAAAGGTGCCGAGACCGAACTTGCCAAATTCTTGCCTGCAGGTAAGGGTCTGGCGTGCTCCCTCTCCCGATTCTCCAGCTTTTGCGCTATTCTTTTACCTGTAGCGTAATCCTTCCGTTTTTTTAGTCAGTTTGTGTGTTCGTTTTCTGTTCAAGCGGAGTTTTCTTTTAATGAGTTACTAGGAAATAAGTAGGAATAAAGTACGCTCATTAGTCTTTAGAACTTAGGGAACATGCGACAGGGACACGAGTACCCATGCAAGGAGAGGTGTGGTTTAACAGTGCGGGAGTTCAGAGGAAGGGGGATCCCACGGAGTTAGAGAGTTTGAAAAGATTTTGTTTGAAAAGATTTTGTGAAGCAGTTGGGTTTTGAAAAATGGGTGACATTTTAAGAAGTGGAAGTTGGAAGGGGATAGTCCAGTCGCTGTGAGCTGCATTGTTGAGTGCATGGAGATGGGAAAGCACAGATCTGGTTCCCGCATGGTCAGTAGTCTACTGCATGGAAGACTGGGTGGGAGGGAAGAATGGGCAAGTAGTTTGTGTTGAGCATCATATAAAAGATGCAGTTTACTGAGGTGTTGGCAAATGCTAAACACTATACCGAAGCCTTTGGACACATTGTATCCTCTCATTCTCAGTGTCCTGTGCGAGAGGCCCTGCTAAGGAAATGGGTGCTGAGAGGTTAACCTGTAGATAGTTATTAAATGACAGAGCTGAGATTTAAACTTTCTGTTTCTTGGAGAATATACGAACAGCAGCAGTTGTAAAGGTAAAACCTATTGTGGTTCGTAACTGATGAGTTGAGAGTAAAAGAAAGGGCAGAAGAAAGTTTTGAATCTGTGTTACCAGAATGATGATGATGCTGTTTGTTGAAATCAGTCTGGAGGGAGGCCCTGTTTGGATTTGGCTGATGAGCAGCCAGATGGAAATCATCTCCTTTACATCTCTTAACCAGCTCCCGGTAGAGCACAGTGGAGTGAGTTATAATCTACTGCCTCTAACTAGTGTTCTAATTCTCTTCCCTTTTATTTCCTTTCCCGTTGCTTTTTTTTCATTTCCCCTGTAACCTCCTGTTCTGCCTGTTTAAAAAAAATTTTTTTTTAAACAGGTGGTGATGAAAATTTCAAGAGGCTGTCCAGTCGTGCCCGAAAGAGGTGAGTGTGCACGTCTAGACTTACGTTACACAGGTTAAATTGGTCCCACTCATGTTTAGGCACATGCTCCCATGTGATCATGCTGATGGAAAGAGCTGTTGGGGACTGTCAGGTTTCCCTGCACTGGGAAGTGGCAGAGCCTGGAGATGTGTTCCATTTCCTCGCTCCTTTTATGTTTTCAGGGCAGCCAGGCGGAGGTTGGGCTCTGCTGAAGCCCCTGAGATGAATAAGTCCCCTGGGGCCAAACCATTGCCTGGAAAGCTATCAAAAGGTCAGTGGACATAGGAGCTGGGTGCCACGTGAGGAGTCCTCTGGGTCCTGGGTAGGGAGGGGTTTGTTGAGTATTTCTGAAGTGAAAGGAACAGCGAGAGGACGTACTTGGGGGTAGAAAGTACAGGCTCCATCAGTGTGTGGCTGCCATAAGTCCAGGATTCTTCAAACCCTTTGGGATCTCTGCAGGAGCCGTCCAGGCACCCAGTAAGAAGGGAGCCCCGTCCTTATTTAACAGTGCTCGAGGCAAGAAGCGCCCAGCACCAACCCACAGCAGTGACGAGGAAGAACAGGAGGAAGACTCTGAAGGGGGTGGTGTGGTGAACCAGGGGGGCCTCTGGGGCTCCGAGGACAGTGACGCTGATGTGGTAGATGACTATGGAGCTGACTCCAACTCAGAGGATGAAGATGAGGATGACGGTGCAGAGGTGAGCTTTATCTCTCTGGGTCTTCAGAAAGCTATCCTTGCCTTTTAGAGTCTTTCCAGATCCTTGAGACTATCTCTCGGTGACAAGGATAAGCCTGAGTGGAGAAAAGGGATTTTAGTGTTCCATCACTTTTCGTAGCACCTTACCTCCTCTCAGCACATGTGCAAGTTTAAAAGAGCCGCAGGATAGAGCACTTTAAAATATGACGACGCTCAGTGCTGGTGAGGACATGGTAAGGCAGACACTTGTATGGCCCCACTGCTGGGACTAGAAATGCACAGGCTTTTTTTTTTTTTTTTTTTTTTTTTTTTTTTTTTTTTTTTTTTTTTTT
>NW_006797390.1:3502591-3515335 GCF_000442215.2 Lipotes vexillifer
ATGTCGTGGTTTTTTTTTTTTTTTTTTTTTTTTTTTTTTTTTAAGCATTTGGTTTCTGAGAACCTTAAAAAGGTTTTTCCTTTTCACTTAGTAATTCCACCTTAGGAACGTGATCCAGAATGTAGACAGAGGTTTATTTGCTGAAGTATAAGAAGTTATTGTGTATTATACAGTTGAAGTGTATGAGCATGTTACTCGGAAAATTCAAGCATAATCGAGTCGTATGGAATAAAAAGAAAGTTCCCACTTTCACCCCTCTTCCCCAACCCTCCTTTTCTCTACAGAGCTACTGTTTTGGGATTTCCAGGCACCATGTGGACCATAATGCCAAAACTCTGGAAACTTCCAAAATGCCTAATATGCTTAAATGAACTATGGTTCGTTCGTATGCTAAATTAACGTTTGGCCATTATGTCTGCGAAAATGCTTGTGATCTGTGAATGAGAAAAGGCGAGAAACAGACTTGAAAATGAATCATGATTTTAACTTTGTGAAAAATGTGGAGTAAGCGTGGAGGAAAATATGGCAAAATGGGTGCCCAGGGCAGTTTTTGTGTGTGTGTCCCGCCCACCCACCCGTGTACATATGGGTATGGGAAGAACAGTGTAAGGAATTCTTTTAATCCATCATTTCACTTCAGTAATGGTAAATATTTTGCCAATCTTATATTCACTTCTTCAGGGTCTGAATTTCTTTCTGGGAGCAAGAGTTACGTTTGTAATTTGGAAAAAAAACAGGTAGGAAGTATTTCGTGGGCTGGTGGAAGGGCGAGCTTTGCATCACCAGCCTCTTGTCTCTTTATTCAGTTGCTGCCCATTGAAAGGGCTGCTCAGAAGCAGAAGGCCCAGGAGGCTGTTGCTGGGTGAGTTTTGGAAACTCTTGGGATGAAGGAAAACGTGAGGAAGGAGGAGGTGTCTGCTTTGATCTGTGAACCACTCTGTTCTTGGACCTGTTTATAGGGGCCAGTGGAGTGAGGAGGAGACCTGCGAAGAGGAGGAAGAGGAGAAAGTGTCCCCTGAGTCAGGCCCCAAAGGAGATGAGATGGAAGGGGACCTGCAGATCAGCGTGGACGAGGAGGGGACTTTTGTGCTGCCCCCTGCTGGCGAGATGGAGCAGGATATCCTTCTGGGGCAGGAGGAGCCGGAGGGGGTGCTGGGGGGAAGGCATTTCCAGGCCCCAGGAAGCAGTTCCTTAACAGGTCCACATGCCCAGGTTCCAGACTTGCAGCGAGTTCACAAGCGCATCCAAGACATAGTGGGAGTGCTGCGCGATTTTGGGACTCAGCGGGAGGAAGGTCGGTCTCGTTCTGAATATCTGCAGCGGCTTCGGAAGGATCTGGCCACTTACTACTCCTATGGAGACTTCCTCCTTGGCAAGCTCATGGACCTCTTCCCTCTGTCTGAGGTACTGACTTGCCATTCTGATGCCCTTCATGCTTTTCTTTCCTCACCCTCTCTTCTCTTACACTGTGTAAGAAGGTAGCTAGCCCCCTTGCTCTCTGCTTTTCTGGCTGCGCTCCTAGGCCAGCCTGACCTGCTCCCTGCCATGCTCTGTCCCAGCTGGTGGAGTTTTTGGAAGCCAATGAGGTGCCTCGGCCCATCACCCTCAGGACCAATACCTTGAAGACCCGGCGCCGGGACCTCGCTCAGGTGAGGGGTGGGCCCTGAGGTTTGCTTGTCTCAGGGAGGCACTGACTTCTGCGAATCCCAGAAACCCCCGCCTTCCTACCCTACTGGGCTTCGGGGGGGGGGTCTTAGTACCTAGGCATTTCTTGGTGTAGGCATGGTCCCAGGAGGCAGACCTAGGCCTGGTGTCATGCTGGGTCTGTCCGGCAGGGCTGAAGACCTCTGTCGATTGGGGAGCTCGTCCCTTCAGCCTCTGCTCCCTGTGACAGGGCTGAGACATCCGCATCACGATGAAAGTGCCGCCTCATGGAGAAGTGGGAGGGGGTTGTCTGCCTCGTAGATCATTGAGAAGCTGGTGAGACTGTGATTCCTGTCCCCAGGAAAAGACGACACACACACACACACACACACACACACACACACACACACCCTTTAAGCTCCTCATTTCCAAGGGTTCAGGGGCCCCAGGTTAAAAACCCTGGCGCCAGAGGCAGGGGTGTGGGCCTGTGTGTTGTCTGTCTCCTGGTGTCTGTCTTCTGTTGTCTCTCCTGGAAGGTGACTCGATAACTATCTTTAACGTTGCTATGACCAATAATGCTAAGTTTTAGGATGGCAAGGGGGCTGAGGCTCTTGGAAAATCGGGGTCCATTTCCAGGAGATAAAAGAACAGGAGCTGGCAGTGTGCTCCATTGGGATGGAGTTCAGACCTTGAGTTAGAACCTGAGGCTAAGGAAGAGGAGACCACGGGACGGGATGGGACAGACTGTTCCGTGTGCCTGTGATGATTGTGTCCTGACTGAGCTCTAGGGGTTGTGGTGCCACGGGCCTCCCGCCAGGACCAGGGTTTCACATCTCCGTTCCCCTACTGGGTAGAGTAGCTTCCGAGGTTTTAACACTTTCATCCATCTTATCTTCAGGCGCTGATCAATCGTGGGGTTAACCTGGATCCCCTGGGCAAGTGGTCGAAGACTGGACTCGTGGTATATGATTCTTCGGTGCCCATTGGTAAGTGTTCCCCGCCCCGGAGCCCTTCCGCCCCTGCCCTCGTCCCAGCATGTCACAGGCGGGTCCTCATCCACAGGTGCCACTCCCGAGTACCTGGCTGGGCACTACATGCTGCAGGGGGCCTCTAGCATGTTGCCCGTCATGGCCTTGGCACCCCAGGAACATGAGCGGATCCTGGACATGTGTTGTGCCCCTGGAGGAAAGACCAGCTACATAGGTATGAGAAGGGCCAGCGGGGCTAGGCTTCAGCTGGCTCTCTGCTTATGAAAGGAGGTGGGGTTGCACAGGCGGTCAGCAGAGTGGGCAGCAGCACGGGTTCTGGGGGCGGCCCAGCTCCAGCCCCACGAGGGCCTCTTACTGCCCACGTGACCTTGGGCACCTGTGGAACGGCGCGGTGATGGTGCTTGTGTTGGCCGTTACGTTATGCGTGGGTCGTGAGGGTTGAGGTGTGCATATGCAAGTCCCTGGCACAGTAACCACTACGTATAATTAGTCGTAACCATTTTATTAAACTGTTGTCCCTTGGAAGAAGTCACTTAGTGTGAACGATCAGAAGGGCATTCAGTAACAATCAGAAAAGTCACCCCGGTGGGCTTGCTCATCACAGGGCCGGTGTAGACTGGGTAGCCAGTGGGGTTGCAGCTTATTTGGGGAAGGGGTGAGACTTCATAGGCAGAGTCTTGGGCTAGAGGGTGGCTGGCAGGTGTGGAGGCACAGGAGCTGCCGGTGAGCACTGTGCCCTCCTCCCTTCAGCCCAGCTCATGAAGAACACAGGTGTGATCCTCGCCAATGATGCCAACGCCGAGCGGCTCAGGAGCGTTGTGGGCAACCTGCACCGGCTGGGAGTCACCAACACCGTCATCAGCCACTATGACGGGCGCCAGTTTCCCAAGGTGGGGCTCCCCACTGTGCGTCTCTCCTGGGGTGTCTCACCTGCTGCCTTACCGACCTCAGGATGTTGAGACCTGCCCTTAGGAAATAATCGGTATGGTTCAGGTTGCCGAAAACATCCATTTAGCCTACCTTTTTCCCCAGGTGGTGGGGGGCTTTGACCGAGTCCTGCTGGATGCTCCCTGCAGTGGCACCGGGATCATCTCCAAGGACCCAGCAGTGAAGACGAACAAGGTGCAGGGGTTGGGGGACCAGCTGAAAAGTCTCGGGGAAGGGGGGCTGGCGAAGCGGAGTGGGAGGTGGGCAGTCAGCAGCTCACGTCTCCTGAGGCCGCCTTCAGAAAGTCCAGCGCTGTGGGTCTCTCCGCCCTGGGACAGGATGAGAAGGACATCTTGCGCTGCGCTCACCTTCAGAAGGAGCTGCTCCTGAGCGCTATCGACTCTGTCAGCGCCGCCTCAAAGACGGGGGGCTACCTCGTCTACTGCACCTGCTCCCTCATGGTGAGGCCTGTTGTGGGGCGAGAGGGGGCAGGGCCGGCGCCCCCCAGCACCCCCTCGGCTCCAGCTCCGCTTTTCCTTCCGTCTCTGTCTCCCCCCACGTCAGGTGGAAGAGAACGAGTGGGTGGTGGACTACGCCCTGAGAAAAAGGAACGTGCGGCTCGTGCCCACGGGCCTGGACTTCGGCCAGGAGGGCTTCACCCGCTTCCGGGAACGGCGCTTCCACCCCACCCTGCGCTCCGCCCGCCGCTTCTACCCTCACACCCACAACGTGGACGGTTTCTTTATTGCCAAGTTCAAGAAATTCTCCGATTCTGTCCCCCAGTCCCAAACGGGTAAGCAGTGTGCTCTTTGTACCTCTCCTCTCCACCTTTGCTCTCTCCACCACAGCTTCAGGAGGCTTTCTAGTGAGACTGCGGGGAAGGGCAGATCTCGGCCTCCCTCTCCTGGCCTTTGCACGCTTGGGTGAGAGACCCCCTTCATCCCAGCTAGAGTTGTTCCCAAGCCTGGGCCCCATTCGGTACGTTAAAGGGTTCACGTGGATGGGGTCTTTTCCTTGATTCTGCCAAACGGCAGCAGTTGTTCGGCACTAAATGCGTTCCCAGCGCGAGTGTGGTTTCTTGGCCGAGGGTTGCCTTACTGGTAATAGACCTCTGCCAGTCCAGCCTTGTCAGCATTGGGTTGGCACGCGACTCCTCAGAACTGTCTGTTCTCTGAGCCCATCACACTAATTGCAGATCGTTTCCTCAGCCATCTTGAGGAGTCTGGCCTGGATCTCAAGGGGAAGGGTGGGGTTTTCTGAAACAAGCCCGAGGGCTCTGCCTGCTGGGATGCCACCCTGAGCTGAGTTGGAAGAGGGAGAGGCCGGCTTCTCTGGACACAAACAGCCTGACTTACTGAGTTGATTTTTTTTTCCTCTTTATAAACGATGCCTCTTAACAAAAGTCACATCCGAATGTTAACAGAACAAAGACCTCTTTAAGAAGTAGCAACGTTTCTTGCATTTGTTTTTGCTCTAACTGTAAAGATACATATTTAACGTGTCAGTCTTCATTAGTGAAGACTAGCTTTCTCCAGTTGCTCTGTGTGCGTTATTTTCCTGCATCTCATCAAACTCTGCATGAAAAAAATATCTTTTCTGATTAAAAGAAAAGCCCAGTGCTTCAGGTTTTTTCAGGGTTCACCTCCTCCTTAGAGTGTCTTCTTACCTGCTGGCCTCAAGGGGGCACAGCTTCCTCTGAAAACCTTTTGGCCCAAGGATGGGGATGGGTAGTGATCCCTTCTCTTTAATACAGGGTTCAAATATGACTTGAGTAAAGACCAGGTGAGCTTAAGTAATATGAAGCCAGGTAATCTGCTCTTAGGCACCCGTCCCAGTTGTGTGGAACACTTGGCCAAGAGATAGTACCCCGGCAGTTCCCTTATTTTAATACCTCTACTTACCTCCTCCACTAATGATCAAGACCCAGTGATGAGGCCTGTTTTCTCAAACCATCTGTTTAATTTTAACCTCAGGAAATTCTGTGATATCCACCCATACAAACCTAGACTTGCCCAACCTGAAAGGGCAGGTGACCCCCCAGCCTGAGAGCAGCAGCCAGCCTGCCAAGAAGGCCAGAGTGGCTGGTCAAGCAAAGCAGCGGCTGCAGAAACGGAAACATCCCAAGAAGGCTTCCTTCCAGAAGCAGAATGGCATCTCCAAAGGGACAGACTCAGAATTGTCCACTGTGTTTTCTGTCACAAAGGCCCAAGCTTCCTCTAAGCTCCAGGATAGCAGTCAGCCAGCTGAAAAAGCAGCAGTGGTCAGGGAACCAAAGGTGGCTGGGAAACTAAAGCAACTGCAGTCCTCCAAGAAAGCTGCCTTCCGGAAGCAGCATGCTCCTCCTAAGGGCACCTACACAGAAACACCTGCTGTGCCATCCCTCTCCAAGACCCAGGCCACTCTCAAGCCTGAGGACCGTGGTCAGCCCCTTGGGAACACCACAGGGGCTGAGGAGGTTAAACAGCGGGTGCCAGAGCAGCCTTTCAAGAAAGCTGCCTTCCAGAAACAGAATGGCACCCCCAAGGGACCTAAGACTCCAGTCATGTCCCCCTGCAGTCACAGCCGGCTCCCACCAGCAAAGAGGAGAAAATCTCTGTCCAGAGGTGGCAGCCAGCCCCTGCCGTCTTCGATGGATGGTTGAACTATACTGGGGTGGCTCATTGGCCATTGTTACTGGGTTGGAACTCTTACCTCTGTGAGGATGGCTTCCCCACTGTGGATGTGAAATTTAATACACATTTTACAATCTCTGGCCACTGTGTGTTTTTTTGAGGGCACTGGGTACTGGCTTTGCTGCTTGAAGGGTAGAGGTGGGAGGGTGGGACAGGGAACCTCTGAAGAGAGCGGACAGTGTGGTATGCTGAGAAATAAGTTCAGTTCCCAGGGACCCAGGGAAGGAGAGTCATGGAGTCAGAGCCTGGGTGTTTGGATTCAGGGGAGAGGAGGGCAATTGGGGTGTGGGGAAGGTGAATTTCATGCCACCAGAACCATGGAGTACTGGAGGGCCTGGGTTTTATGTCCTGCCACTCTGGTTGGATTCTGGGCATGGGTCGGGGTCCGGTCGGCTCAGGGCTCACCCTCAGACCCGGAAAGGTCGGTCCAGGTGCCAGCTTCCGAATGAGCCTTTCATTGGCCTCCTCCCTGGCCTCCTCCGCCCCGCTGACCTCTGCCCCTTCCGCCGAGCCGTCTGATTGGCTGCCCCTCGTCCCCCCTGGCGCCTCATTGGCTCTCCTCCCTCGCCCTCCAGCCCTGCTCCTGCACGGGTCTCCATCTCCCAGCAGAAGGCGCAGCCATGAATCCGTTATTCGGCCCCAACCTCTTCCTCCTCCAGCAGGAGCAGCAAGGCCTGGCCGGGCCGCTGGGGGACCCCGTGGGAAGCGACCACTTGGCCGGCGGCGGGGACGTGCCCCCGGCGCCGCTCGCCCGGGCCGGCCCGGCTTCCTACTCGCCGCCCGGGCCGGGCCCGGCGCCCCCCGCCGCCATGGCGCTCCGCAACGACCTGGGCTCCAACATCAACGTGCTCAAGACCCTGAACCTCCGCTTCCGCTGCTTCCTGGCCAAGGTGCACGAGTTGGAGCGCCGCAACCGGCTGCTGGAGAAGCAGCTGCAGCAGGCGCTGGAGGAGGGTAAGCAGGGCCGGCGGGGCCTGGCTCGCCGAGACCAGGCCGTGCAGACCGGCTTCGTCAGCCCCGTCAGACCCCTGGGGCTGCCCCTGGGCGCCCGGCCGGCTGCCGTCTGCACCCCGTCGGCGCGGGTGCTGGGCTCGCCCGCGCGCTCGCCGGCAGGCCCCCTCGCGCCCTCCGCGGCCTGCCACCCGGCTCCCTCCACCTCCGCCTCCTCCGCCTCCTCCTCGTCGGCCCGCTTCATGCCCGGCACCATCTGGTCCTTCTCTCACGCCCGCCGGCTCGGGCCGGGACTGGAGCCCACTTTGGTGCAAGGGCCTGGCGTGTCGTGGGTGCACCCCGACGGGGTGGGCGTCCAGATCGACACCATCACCCCCGAGATCCGCGCTCTCTACAACGTGCTGGCTAAAGTGAAGCGCGAGCGGGACGAGTACAAGCGGAGGTAGGGATCGGGAAGGTGGGGACGGGGCTCAGCGCATGCCACACTGGGGCCAGGGCTAGGTGTGCGTACAGGAGCCGAGAGCAGCTGGGGCCCAAGAGTCAGGGAGGAGTCAGTATGAGTAAAGTTCCTGCTGTGTAAGGAGGAGCTTGGAAGTCCACAGACGGAATTGGATACCCGGAGACTAGAATCCCTAGAGAATGCAGAAGTCGAGGCTCGTGACCGGAAGGAGGCGTCTAGGAGCCGAATACTGAGGGGAACCCTTATTTTTCATCTAGGCTGCAGTGTTTGGAGGACTGTGTTAACTGGGGGTTTTGTGACGTGTAAAAGGGACATGGGTCTGAGAGGTCACATCCGGGCTACTGCTTAATCCCCCAGTCTCAGCCCTCGGAGCGACTTTGTGATGTAGGCTCCACGTTACTGATCAGAAGTTAGAGGCAAAGCATGTGGTTTTAATTTGGGAGTCGAAAGGAAATGAGAAGCGGGGTGGAGAGCGGCTGCACCTTGCAGTAGGGGATCCTGCCTCTGCCCAGGGTTTCCCAGAACGGCGTCCAAGGGAGCAGCACGGCTGCTCTCGTTCCATCCAAACCAGAATGCTGTGGGGACCTTAGGGCATTTCTGGGAGTCGGTCAGAAAAGGAGGGAGGCGGGAAGGAGTAAAGGGAATTCCCTAGGGAAAGGGGAAGGGACTGTGCAGCTGGCCCAGGGCCAGCCTTGCAAGCTGGGGGATCTGAAGGTGCAGAGCTGAAGGCGGAGGAGGTGTGAAGAGGGCAGCAAGGACCCGAGTAGGAGAAGGCTGGGGACAAGGGCACACCACACCTCTGACGCAAGGCAGCCGGGGCAGGCCGGCTCGCTCTGAAGATGAAGAGTTGGTTTTCTGCAGGGAGCCCTGCGGGGTAGCACAAGGCGCCAGGGGAGGGGATGCGACGCAGGAGTGCTGGCTGCATCCGGGTGGATCCCCTAGACGGTTGATAACCATGCTGTTAGGACAGCAGCACGAGCACAGCCAGCACTTTGTACGCTCTGTGTCTGGGACGCCATGGTTGAAGACGAAGGAGATGACAGGTCAGAAAGAGGCTATGCCTTCGGGTTTAACCTCTTGATGAGCTACTCTGACCCCTTGCGGGCAGGCCTGGGAATTACCCTTGCAGCCCAGTGGAGCAGAGATTTGTGTCTGGTGGGGATTGGCTGAATGTTCAGGCAAATGACTGCTGGGTCGGGTTGGGGGTCAGGGGCGAACTTCATGGATCTGTAACCCGCCAGAGTCTAGCAGATCACAGATCAGCAGGCTTGCTGAGGTGGAGTCCTGTCCTCATGCTGGCTGCCTTCCTTCCTTAGTTGTAGTCCATGATTGAAGTGTCTTTGGGAGTCTCAGTTATCCTAAAACCATCATTCAGATGCCACCCAGAACCCTCCTGCCCCAGCCACTGCAGGAGTTAATTAACGCCGTCAGCAGTGGAACATGGACAGTTCTGGAATACATCCATAACCACAGGAACAACTGCTGTTGTTGGGGTGTTTTGTTTCTAACTGGAAGAGTATCTGTCCTTGGTCCAGCTGTCCAGGGCAGCAAAGGGTTATTCCTCCGGGGCTGATGAGCTCATAGCTCTGCAGCACACTGCTGTGCAGAGGGCCTCACAGCCAGACGTGGGTGGTACGTGATACTGGCAGTTACTCATTCTTCCACCCCAGATCCCCTGCCCTTGTTCTCTTCTCTTTATAGCAAAGCTAACTCCTGTCTGTAGCCTGGAAGACGTGGGCACAGTATGAGCACTGAACTGGGAAGGAACTGAGGCCTCCTGGTTCTGGGTTCAGCTCCCCTGCCTTGTGTGACCTTGGGTGGATCTCTTTTTCCTGGTCTCAGTTTTTCCGACATAGGAGTGGCCCCTGCTTCCTCACTTCACTCAGGGAGACCGTTTATTTGGAAGAAAGACGTTTGCTCAATGTAGAATACATGGAAATTGCTCAAATTCTACCCATGTTTAAAGAACCTTGCGAGGGAGACCAGATTTAAATGGAGGTCAAAACGAACCCATTCGTGGGAATGTCTGGCTGGAGTACAAATAGAATTCTAGTGAGCTTCCAGATGGTTTATTTTCAGATTTTTTGTTTGTTTGTTTACCCTGTGAGATTTTATTAATCTTAATCCATACCTAACTTCTTTAAGTTTCTACCTGAAACAGTTGAGTTCACTGTCCTGCCCTTCCTGATGTGTCTTCCCCAGGGTTATGGTCCCCTTGTCTGTCTTGCTTGCTTCCTCCAGGGATGCATGGACCCCAGGGGCATCAGGGTGCTGCATCCCCTGCCCTCACGCTGTAGATGAAGAAACCAAGGCCCAGAAAGATAAAGGTCTTCTTTAAGAAAATACATAACCTGACACTGCTGGGGCACTTCGCTGGCCCCACCTGTCTGAATGAGAATGCCAGAGCGAGGGGAGGGGCTGGGTGGGGAGCCAGGAAGGCGGGAGGGGAGCTGGGCTGCCTTCTCCCCGCCCAGCCCAGCCCAGGCCAGCCCAGCCGCCAGGAGGGGCAGCCACGGTGAGGTCGAGGAGTTATTATTAGGAATACTGCAGTGCGGAGGAACTGGAGAGCTGGGAGAGATGGGCCTGGAGGAGGAGCCCGGGGAAGAGAGCTGAGAGGCACCTGGGAACAGAGATGGAGGGGAGGCGGGGGAGACCAAATCCTGGGCCTGCGGAGTGTGTTCTCCGTGCTGCTTCCTAACCACCTTTCTGGTGTTGAGATTCCTCTCTTGGTGCAGTTGCCCTCCTTTCTCAGCCTGGAGGGAGCCTTTCCAGGATGGGGGAAAAGTGCTGGGCTATGTCAGTGGGGTCTGAGGAGTCCCGCTGTTCCAGCCAACCTTGCGGGGCCCTGAAATCAATCCTAAGCAGGCGTGTTGCCCCCGCCGCTGCCCTCCTGCCTGTGTGAGGAGGAGGGGGACGTGCCGGCCAGCTCCCAGCCTTGGCCAGGAGCGCCTTCTAGCCTACTCATGGTCTTAGGCTCTGCATGCTGGGGCCCAGGAGGTCCTGCCGCTAGTTCTTATCCACCACGGTTTCCCTCTCCCTCTGGGGGTGGGTGCTTAGTGATCCCAGGCTCCTGCCTGCACCCTGGCCCCTCTCTGCGGCTCACCCAGGGCCTCTGGGTGGGCAGCTTCTGGAGCTTGTGGGGATGGACTTCAAGCATCTCCTGCCAGGCTCCTGACCAACTTTGCTGATGCCATATGTGTCCTGCAGCTGCTTTTACAGGATTAATGGTACCACAGGAGGCAGGGCAGCGGGCTAGACGAGCTCTGTTCTGGTGCAGGCAGCAGGCGGGAGCCCGGATCTGAGGACTGGAGGTGGGAGACCGGGCCGGGTGGTGTGGGCAGAAGGAGGGGGACGAGGCCGGCCGGACAGCTGGTCGGGCTGGGCTCTGCGAGGGACCAGAGCAGCCGCAGTTGCTCTTAAATGGTGCGAGGCCGGAGGTTCCGGGAAGGCAGCTGGTGAGCTGGGAGCTGGCGGGGAGCCTGGAGCCTCACGTTTCTGCCCGGCTCCTCCCGTCTGGGGAAGCAGACCCAGGGCCGGGGCCTGAGCCAGACGGGCGGGGGGCGGAGAGCGGAGGCGGGTGGACCCCGCACCCAGGCGCTGGCCCTTCGCTGTCCGCAGGTGGGAAGAGGAGTACGTGGTGAGGCTGCAGCTGCAGGAGCGCGTGAATGAGCTCCAGGAGGTGAGGGCCGCCCTGCCCCGCCTCGTTCCACCTTCCCCTGCCCGCCGCCCGCGGGCAGTGCGGCTCACGCGGGGTTTCTCCCGACCTTAGGAGGCCCAGGAGGCTGACGCCTGCCAGGAGGAGCTGGCCCTGAAGGTGGAGCAGCTGAAGGCCGAGCTGGTGGTCTTCAAGGGGCTCATGAGCAACGTGAGTGCGGCCACGTCACCCCTCGTCCCTACCCGCCGGGGCGAGGCTGCCTGAGGCCAGGGAGCCGGCCTTTGTAGTTGCACCCAGTTCACTGACCCTCCCCGCGGTGTGTGTGCTTCCATTTTTTGCCCCTTGCCCACCCCCTAACTCCGGAGAAGAGACAGCAAAAGTCCCCGTGGCCTCCATCGTTACTCCGGGTGGTTTGCTCACAGTGTGGCCCTGGGTGAACTCCTGACCCTGTCTGCCTTCATATCTGGGTCTGTGGAATGGGATAGTAAAGCATGTAATTTGCAGGCTGGTTCGAAGTTTGTGATGATGCACTGAGTTAGGACAGCGGTGCTAGTTCAGTGTCAGCTGATGTCACCATTGTGATACTTTGTCCACTCTCATAACCCCTGGTGGGCAGTCAGTCAGTCTCTCTTGAAGCCTGAGTTCCAGGAGGGAGCCCCCTGCATGTCCCAGCCACTGGGCCGTGCCCTTCGGGAGCCCCGGCTGGCCAGGGAGCCAGCTGTGCTGGGCAGAGTGCTGGGGGGGCACCCAGGAAAAGGGGTGCCTCCTGCTGGGAGGGGCCATGTGTCAGGGAGGATGAGGGGACCCCCTCACCGCCCTCCGTGCTCCCCGCACAGAACCTGTCCGACCTGGACACGAAGATCCAGGAGAAGGCCATGAAGGTGGACATGGACATCTGCCGCCGCATCGACATCACCGCCAAGCTCTGTGACTTGGCTCAGCAGCGCAACTGCGAGGACATGATCAAGATGTTCCAGGTGAGGGCCAGGGGCGCCTGGGTCCGGCCCCCGCCCCGCCCCACCGGCTGGTGTCCGCGCCCCGAGCTCTGTAGGGGGGCGCGGGGCCCCGAGAGCCCGGTCCTCCGCAGGAGCTGGGCCCTGGCGGGACGAGGCTGGGGGGGGAGGGACAGCCTCTGGAGAGGACTTCGCAGCGGCCTCTAACGCCATCTCTCCCCTCCCCTCTCTCTCCCATCCGCCTCCTTTTGCCTCTCTGCCTTTCATCTTCTCTTGCTTCCTCCCCAGAAGAAGCTGGTTAGTTCTGCTCTCACGCAAGCTTCCTGCGTCCCCTGCCCGTTTCTCAGCTCCCCAGGCCTCCTGACCCGCAGGGCTCTTAGCGCAGACCCCTCCCCTCGATCCTGCCGCCCTCTCCCCCCTCTCTCTCCCTCTGCCCCCTTCTCTCTCCCTCCCCCCCTTCTCTCTCTCTTCCCCCTTCTCTCTCCCTCTCCCC
>NW_006797390.1:3517582-3588063 GCF_000442215.2 Lipotes vexillifer
CCGCCCCCCGCCCCGCCCCACCGGCTGGTGTCCGCGCCCCGAGCTCTGTAGGGGGGCGCGGGGCCCCGAGAGCCCGGTCCTCCGCAGGAGCTGGGCCCTGGCGGGACGAGGCTGGGGGGTGAGGGACAGCCTCTGGAGAGGACTTCGCAGCGGCCTCTAACGCCATCTCTCCCCTCCCCTCTCTCTCCCATCCGCCTCCTTTTGCCTCTCTGCCTTTCATCTTCTCTTGCTTCCTCCCCAGAAGAAGCTGGTTAGTTCTGCTCTCACGCAAGCTTCCTGCGTCCCCTGCCCGTTTCTCAGCTCCCCAGGCCTCCTGACCCGCAGGGCTCTTAGCGCAGACCCCTCCCCTCGATCCTGCCGCCCTCTCCCCCCTCTCTCTCCCTCTGCCCCCTTCTCTCTCCCTCCCCCCCTTCTCTCTCTCTTCCCCCTTCTCTCTCCCTCTCCTTCTCTCTCTCTAAATTGCAGTTCATAGTTCCTTGCAATTCTGAGGCACAAAAGTAGGTGAGACTGCTTTTGTATCTGCGAAGTGCTTCACTCCTGAATGTAATTCTAGCTGAGTGCAATCTAGGTTAAGAGCCGGGCAAGCGGGTAATTAGAGCCCGCTCGCTGCCCGAGGACCGGCCGCCCCGCCGAAGCGCGCCCGGAGCCGGCGCCCTTCTCCCGGCCGAGCCGAGCTGCGGCTGGACACGGAGCGCCCGAGATGATGGTGCTGGACAAGGAGGACGGTAGGTGGCGGGCGGGGGTCCCGACTCCCCGCACACCCGCGCCCCCCGCCGCGGCGCGCAGGAACACACACGCCAGGACGCCGGCGCGCACACACCGGGCTGTGCCGGGCTTGCCGGGCGGGCGGTCCGCAGGGCGCTGGGACTGGAGCCTGGGGCGGAGGGAGGACCGAGTGGGACTGGCGTGGGGAGATGAGGGAGCCCCGGGCTGCGCGGCCCCGGGGCCGGGACAGGCCGGACTGAACCTCGGGAGGGCGAGCTGTGCGCCGGCCGTGTGATGCTCTGCGGGGCCGCGTGGAGGATCCGGCTGCCCTCCTATCTCGGCGCAGGGGTGGTTCACGTAGAGCGTTTTCGTCTTTGCGGCTGCTCCTCTCACCGCAGCCATCAGCCTCGCGCCGCCCGCGTAACCCGAGAGGCGCTGAGCGCCGAACAAATCAGTGGCTTCGGGAAATCGGACTCCAGAGCTTGCGACGAGCGGGCGCGCGGAAAGACGGTGGCCGCTGGGTGCCCGGCAGGCGAGGGGAAAGGCCGGAGGGACCCTCGGGGAGACAGCTGCCCGAAAGCTCCGTGAGAAAAAGGGTTGCCTCCTGTGATTCCCACTGTCTCCCAGTGTGATTCTCACTGTGTCTTGAAATAGGAGGCAGGAGTTTGGCCCAGAGGAAGAAAGTGTCCCGCTCCTGGCCAGTAGCACGAGTGCAGGAGCGGCATGGACTTGCCCTGGTCAAGAGGCTCGCTGCGCCCGAGAGGTCAGAACAGAGGGACCCATGGTGGTCCCACACACCCCAAGGCCTTCCTGACGGGGAGTGCCCTGCAGTAATTGTCCTGGTATGTGCAGGAGAAGTTGGAGAACCCAGTCCCCTTGAGGGTAAAACCAGGGGTGCCCTGTGACCCAAGGGCAGCCCTCAGGGTCAAGAGTGGCCGTCCCAGGCCCTCCTGCCCTGTAGGTGAGGGTTACCTGGTTTGTTAAGTTTGTTAGTGTTGTCGGGAGGGAGATGTGAATGTAATTGTTCGCACCCACGCCATCACCTGGGTTCTACTGGTAAGGAACTGAGGTGGGTTTTCTGTGAGTCAGTGGAAATCCTCTTAGAGTGACATCTTCTGACCTCTGCTAGTGAGTAGTAGAGGTCTGTGCCCTTTTGCCCTCCAGGTCAGTGGTGTTACTGACATGGTCACTTGGTGAAAATCTGAAGTTAAGTGACTTAAGTTCACACAGGATGTTCACTTTGCTGCCACCATGTGCTGATGCCCCTAGCCTCCCCTCCCACCTTCTGAGACCTCCAGCAGGGAGGGACATTTAAAGTATCTGGCCTGGGGGTGGCATGTGTGGGAGCCCTGTGGCCCGCAAGGCCATTTCTCAGCGTGAGTGTGGAAAGAGAGGGAGGGGGAACTAAATGCTCTGGCCAAAAGAATCCATTGTCCAGGGTCTGGCTCGGGTGTGACATTCATCTCCTGTATGCTTTTCTCTCTTCATGGCCCCCCTCCCCTGGAGCCCCATGTGGGCCATCAGAGAGCTGGGCTGGTGCAGTTGTGTACAGATTGAAAAAGAAAAGAAGGGGTCTGGGGTCAGGCCAGATAAGGAGGGAGGAGACCTTGATTTAGCTCCTTTCTCCGCTACCTCCCTGTGTAATCTCGGACCAGTCATGCCCATCTCTTCACTCTCCCTCTTGGTAGAATGAGGAGCCAGGGCAGAGGGTCCTTCCTTGGTGTTTGGAGGAACTCCCACCGTGGGGAGCATGTGGAAATCAGGGTATGTCTTTAGCCGAGATTGTTTAGCATGCTTGGCTCCCCAGGCCCAAGCCAGAAACCCAGAAGACCCAGGCCCTACACATGGGCGGCCTCAGGCAGGGAGACTGGTCTCCCGCCAATAAGACGACGCCACCACCACCACCTCGGGTCTTGCACTCTGTGCAGGCACCCAGAGTGCCCTGGACTTTGTGATACTAAAGGTTTCCAGATGAGCCCTGAATGGGAATGGCTCTCTGGAGGTCATTTTAGCCCATCTCCTGCCTACACCCTGGGCATATGTATTTTCCCGGGTCTTCACCAGACCTGTGGGGGAGAGCTCACACTGCCCCACAGGTCCCCCACCCTGTCCAGTCTAAACCATATGGTGCTCTGTACTGTTGATGCCACTGAGTTCTGGGACACGTCACAGCACAAGGAAGAAGGCTGGCTTAGGTCCTGAGGAGCCATTTGATTCTTGTCCTGCTCAGCCTAGAGCTGTCTTCCAAAAGCAACCTTTCTGCTCATAAAATCCACCCTCCACTCCCCATTGGAGTCTAGCATCTCCTGGTTCCAGGAAACCTTGAAGGTGGTACCTTCAGTTGGGGGAGGGAGAAAGGCTCTGGATATACTCACCCTCCCCCCACACCTGCTGCCTAAATCCTTCCTTGCACTTATGCCCTCCCAGCAGGTGGCCGTCTGGGCTGGGAGTCAGCACTGGTCCCCAGGGCCCCCAAGGGGTGTGTTCCTCAGGGCTGCGGACTGCACCCTTTGTCTGGCTGCAGCGTGAACTCAGGCTCCTATTAACCACCCCCAATGCCTTTTCTCCACCTGACAGCATCTTGTCGGAAGAGGCCGGGGCTCCTCTGGTTGAAGTCAGGTCCGCCAGCTGCTGAGGACCAAAGCTCTTGCTCTGCTGGGCTGCAGGGCTTTCATGTTGCACTTCTGAAAGATAATAAAATATCAATCGCTTTGCCGTAGCAACGGGTTTAAGAGACTTTCTGAAGTATTGGATCGTCAGAAAAAAATTTTTTTTTTTTTTTTGCTTTTAAGCACAGTGCATTATTAATAAAGTAATCCATTAGGTCGAGCAGTGAAGGGCCACCACAGAGAGGAGAGATCTGTTTTGCAAACGGTTAAACTTCAGGTTTTAAGATTAATTGCTTTCATTTGGATGCTTGCTCTTGGCCTAGGCAGCTCCACTTTACTGGAACTCAGGGTCCTGCCTTTCTACATGCCATCGGGCTCCCTTTGCCCTCTGGCTTCCAGATCTGGATGTGTGACTCAGGTTCTGCTTTGTCAACTCCGTGTCTCCCTCGTCCTTGCAGCCTGAAAGTTTCCTCTCAGTTCAGTCATTTCACTAGGAGACTTTTTTTTAGAAAAGAAATCCTCTGGGCCATTATGCACATCTTACTGTGGTCGAGGCCAGCCATTTCCCCCTTATCTTACTGCCCTGTTTTCTCTGTTTCTTGTCTGTCCTCCTCCTAGTCTGCAGCCCCGTCCCCATTGTGTCTGTCTGCCTGTCTCGGTGACGCTGGTGTTTCTGTTCCGTCTTGTAACTGTGCCGTCTCTCTGTCTGCCCCCTCTTCCCGCTGGTCCATGCTTCCCTCCCGTGCCGGCGCCCACGCCCTTCTCCTCATGCACCCGGCCTCGTCTCTGTAGTCTCTGCACTTGTCTCCCATTAAGGTCCCGTCCATGGGGGGGCGGAAGCGGGAGCGCAAGGCTGCCGTCGAGGAGGACACCTCCCTGTCGGAGCGTGACGGGCCCTGCCACCCCGCCGGGGACGAGGACGAGAGCTCGGCCCTCAGCATCAGCGAGGAGATGCAGCGCGTGCTGAACCAGCTGTGAGTCCCGCCGGCCCCTCGCCGCCCCTCCCCCGAGGCCGGAGCCCCGCCCAGCAGCCCCTCCCTGCCGCCCGCCTTGACGGCTCCCTGTCTCTAGGAGGGAGTATGATTTTGAGGACGACTGTGACAGCCTGACTTGGGAGGAGACCGAGGAGACCCTGCTGCTCTGGGAGGATTTCTCGGGCTATGCCCTGGCTGCTGCAGAGGCCCCGGGAGAGGTAACCGCCCTCCCGGCCGCAGGGTCCCGGCTCCTCCTCTCCGGGCGGTGCCAGGCCCGATTCCTCCCCGCCCACCGTCCACCGTGCTCTGTCTTCCCTTTGTGGCCATCATCCGTCACCTGCTTCTACCTGCTGCTTTGTCCTCGTCCCCTCTCTCTCTGGCTTCCTTTAAGCTGACTCACTCTCTCCCTCGCCTTGCCCTGTGGTGCTCCATCCCACCCCTCCCGTCTGGCCTCCCCCTGCTTCCCTTTCCTCTCCAGCAGCCGGAAGACAGTTTGGAGAAGGTGATTAAAGATACTGAGTCCCTGTTCAAAACCCGGGAGAAAGAATATCAGGAAACCATTGACCAGATAGAGGTAAGGCCGTGCACTGAAGCCGAGGGGCCCAGGTTCCCGGTGGGTCGCAGGTGCAATGGCCTCACCCCTGCCGGACCCCAGACACCAGGGCCTCCCCATTTCTTGCTGACGGGGGCGGAGTGATCTCCGCACTGTAGCACCTCTGGTGGGTCCTTAAGACCTCAGGCTGGGGAGGGAGGCCGACAGATGTGGGTTCACACCCCAGCTCTGTCACTTACTTCCACTCTAACTTTTACCAGGCCTCTTCTCTCTGAGCCTCTGCTGCTTTATTTGTAAAGTGGGGTTGTTACTAATACCTCCCTCAGGGTTGTTTGAAGGTCAAGTGAAATAAGGCCCAGGCAGAGCGTGGGGCAGCGTCTGTCTCGCAGTCAGCACAGCACATGGTCGTTGCTTTTTTATCATTGCCGTTATTATCGTTAGTGCTGTAGCGAAGTCCGCTCGGATGGACTTGAACTTTGCTGCTGTCGTGGCTCGACCTTTGAGCCGATGGGGAAATCTCCATTCTTATCCCCTAGGCTTGAGGGACCCTCGAGAGATGCGAGAGGAACTGCTCTTTCAACCTAAACTCTAGGCCTCTAGGGGCGGCGGGAAGGCTTTGTGGCACCTGGGAGGAGGGCCTGTGGGACGAGGCTTGTGTGTGATTCTCGTGAGCCCTCCTGCCCGAGCAAGCGTCAGAGGGTCCTTTCCATGCACTCTGACTTGGGGATGAGGCTGGGGGCCTCTCTCCAAGCCCAGTTGAGGAATTATTTTCCTACATCCTCATTCCCCTAACGCACCTTAGCCGGCCCTGCTCCTTTCAGCAAAACCTGCTTTCAGATGCTCACTTTTAAAGGCCCTGCTGGGGACTTCCCTGGCAGTCACATGGTTAAGACTCCACACTTCCACTGCAGGGGGCGCGGGTTCGCCCCCAGTTCGATCCCCCCGGTCCCGCATGCCATGTGGCCAAAAAAAGAAAAGAAAGGCACAGCCAGCTGTGCGCCACTAGCTGAGGAGCTGGGAGGGGGAACTGCACTCCGCTCTCGTGTTTACACCATCCCACTGTCCTCCTCCTCCCTATGCCTAGAATGGCATGATGGGAGGTGTCAGCAAGGCTGACCCGGTGGTGGTGGCTGCAGTGTTGCTCCTGGACATCCAAATGGGACACCTGAGGTCCCTTTAACTCAGTGACCTTTGATCTCTCAGGGGCCCTGGGATGGAGGCAAGGACCATTTCCACCACTGGATGGTGAGACCAAGGCCCAGGTGGAGGGTGGGCAGGAATTCTTTCCCCCACCCCTTCCCCTCCATCTGCTCGCAGCCTCACCCCTCCGCCCTGCCCCGCTGCCAGCGTGCACGGGGTTTGCAGTGTGGCTTTTGGGGTCGTCTCCTTCCTGCAGCCCTGCTCTGAATGTGTAGAGACTGGTGGCCATCCTAGCCTTGTATTCTGCTGGAATATGTTTGGTTCATTCCCACTGAGCGATGGGCTCCAGAACCCACCCCCCCTCTTTAATACCGGCTCTCCTGAGGTGTAGGGATTGGGGTGTAGGTGGCAGCCAGTCTGGACAAGAGCTGGCGGCACCGTATTTCCCTTCTGGACTGAACAGTCAGTGCGTGCTGCCCCTGGACACGCTTTTGCTGCTGGGGGCCCCGGCTGGGATCCCAGCTCTGGAACCAAGGCTGTCGTTTGAGCCGTGCTCACTAGGGCTTCTGATCCACCCGGGCTATCATCTCTGTGTCTGGCTCTGTGACTATTTTCTTTTCTCTCCGAGTTTCCCATCTTCTCTGCCCAGTTCAGACCATTCATGGGTGGCTTCCCGCCCTTTCTCTTTGCTCTCAGGCAGTCAAGCAAATCACCTCCGAGCAGTTTTACTCTGCCTCCCCTTGTGCCTGGAACAAAGAGAGGCAGCACATTGTCTGTGGCCCAGATCTTTCACCGCCTCTGTGCTTGGCTCTCAGCTCTTGCCTCTGAGCCTGTGGCGCAGAGGCGGGGCCTGGGAGGGAGACTGCGTGCCCTCGACTCTGGGCCACACATCATGTCATGCATGACGTGTCTTGAGTCGGGCTACATCTCAGAGCCCGTCGGACATTCAGCGAGGCAGGCAGTCCTTCCGTTCATCTCTGAAAAGGACTTACAAGTGAGAAAAGCAATGAGAGGAAATAGGTGGTAAGAGAGCAGAGTGCCTTTCAACAGGGCCCAGCCGGCCTCTGGGCCATGAGTCTCGTAGACGCTGCTTGAAGTTAACTAATGACTCTGCTGTCGAGGTGCACGCAGGGATGAGTAGGCCCCGTGGCCAGCCCTGCCAGGAGCTCCCAGCTTGCAGAGGGGGACAGGCTGGGGGGACAGCGCTGTGTGGGGAGTGAGGACCGGAGCAGGCCCCGGGGGGGCCCCGGGAAGGGGTAAGGTCATCCCCACGTGCCGCCCGAGCACTCAGGAACATCCCTTCCTCACGGCTCTCGTTGGGAGTCTGTTCCGAGGATGCTGGCCCAGAGCAGATCCTTTAGTGAAAGCCTCTGTGGGAGAGACTCCCGGGGAAACTAGAAGGAATGATGGGGTGTCAGGCACCTTCTGCCTTGAGCTGGTTTAGTTTAAAATCTGAGTCCTTCACTTCCACTACGGCTGCCTGTGCCCCTGCCCGGGGTGCCCTTGGCAGGTTAGCCTCCTGGAGGTCAGGGACAGGGGCCCTGCTGACCCGGCGGCCCTGCCCTGCCCCCGCCACAGCTGGAGCTGGCCACGGCCAAAAACGACATGAACCGGCACCTGCACGAGTACATGGAGATGTGCAGCATGAAGCGGGGCCTGGACGTGCAGATGGAGACCTGCCGCCGGCTCATCACCCAGTCCGGGGACCGGTAAGGGCCCCCCGGGCACAGGTGGGGAGGGGACAGTATCCGGCGCCCCTCACTGGGGAGCCCTGAGACCCTCCGGCAGTGACTCAGGCCCGTCTTGCCGTGGGGCTGCCCGTTGGAGGTCGTCTGGTCTGCTCGCCCCAGCCTGGCAGCTCCTTCCCCCTCGGCAGTCGTCCATCTGTGGTTGGACTGCTGAAACCTCCCGATGCCACTGACTCTGGTGGTTCCCCTGGTTAGAAAGGCAGCTAAAAGCTGACAGGGAGCACGAGGGGCAGATTTTTATCTAAAGTCAGCGCCACAGTTCGTGCCTTTGACTCTGCGTGTAAGTTTTTAAAAATCGCAAAACTATATCATAGACGTGAAGCTGAGGCCACAGAGCCGCTGCCCTCCGGCTCCGGCGTCTCGTACTGTGACCTCACATACTTCTGAACTCAGCCTCTTCGAGTCCCTAAGTTAAAGTGGGGACCGTTTCTTACCCCCTTCCCCCCTCCCTTGCCCTGCATCCGCCCTTGCCCTGTGGTCCTTCTGCCCTGCCGGATGCTGCTCACCTGCCTGCCAGGGGATCAGGCCAGGGGTGGTGGGCGTGCCAGCCTTGTCAGGATTCCTCCCTGCCCCGAGGTTACAACTGACGCTCTTTTCTAGAAAGTCTCCTGCTTTCACTGCGGCCCCGCTTAGTGACCTGCCACCCCCGGCGCCACCAAGCGAGGCTGAGGACTCCGATCGCGATGTCTCATCTGACGGCGCCATGAGATAGGGGCCTCCTCGGCCCGCTGGGACTCACCAAGGCAGGGGGCTGGGTGGTTCCCAGAAGGGAACGCGTTTGTCCTGCAGCACCGAGCCTGGCCCCGGCCACGGGGTGCTCCTCTCCAGCCTCCCCTCTTGGTCCTTGGCCTCTCTAGGGGTCTGGGGTGTCTGGAGCGAGGCTTGGCCTGCCCCTCCCGGGCGACTCCCTGCACAGCCGGCTCTCCTGCCTCCATGCGTGGGTGAATGCTACTTTCCCATCTTTAAAATGCTGCCAGAGCGCTCGTGGCCCCTCACCCTCTCCACTGAGTAAGGAACGTGATGGATTGTCCTTCTTGCCGTCCCTGTGGCCTCGAGCCAGCTGGCTGTCTTGATTCTGTACTGGTGCTAACTGGCGTGGGCACTGGTATGAGGGGGATTAGGCTGGACGTTCTGTGGCTTGTGCACCAGAGAGGGCTTCCCTCCGTGTCACAAGCGGAGGAAACGGGCCTGGGCAGGGCGCTCTGTCCTCCCTGTTGTCCGAGTGCTCATGGCCGGCTGCCGGTCGACAGCAGTGATGTGGCTGTGAGCCTTCCCTGGTGGAAGTGCCACGCATTACAGGGGCCTTAATGCGTCCGGTCCCGGCGGCTTCTGGGTCTGACTGGGTGTAGTGTCAGTATCGTGGAGGGAGACAGAAGCCCCTGCTTGTTTCCCAGTCACCGCCTGGTGACAGAAAGGTGAAGCTGTGTGTGTGTGTGTGTGCGCGCGCACGCGCGCATGTGTGTGCACACGAGCGTGTATGGGCACGTGCGCTCAGGGTCTCAGTTTCTTCAAGCATCAGCTGCAGGTGTGCATCCTCCGTGTCTGTCACATGCTGAGACACACCCGGCTGAATGAGATGTCCTAGACTCGGAAAAGCTTGGCGAACTGGGGCTACGAGACCGAGGGTCCCTCATCGTCGCTGCCTGAGGCGGGCTGGGCTGAGCTGATGTTTGTGTGGAACCTAATAATAATGAAACTGGCGACTATTTATTGAACACATCTGTGTCACTGTTTCCAGCACTTTCTGGTGGTTATACAGTCCTCTGCGCGGAGTGCGCTAGTTATCACTTTAAGAGCATGCAGGTGCAAGGCAGGTGCGGAGGTTATAAGTAACCTGCCCACAGTAATGGTGCCTCGAGTGGCACAGCCAGGGCCTCAGCCCTGGTTGCTGGCACCAGCTCTGTGTGTCTACTGCTAAACCCACGTGCATCCACACAGGTGACAGATGACATGGGAGCAAAGCCATCCCCACCCTTCCCATGGACCAGCCTACTGTAACCCCTCCGGTGACACTAGGGCACCCACCCAGCTGCACTACCAGTGATCACTGGGGCACTGAGACTTGCAGCCACTGGGCAGAGCTGGGGTCTGCACCCCACAGGCTGGCCGTGCTCCACGCTGCTGCAGAGGTCAGCCAACTGGCCAGAGGCCAGGCGGACTCTGCCCTGACTTCCTGTGCCAGTGTCACCCTCTGGGGAGCTGCAGACAGAATAGCATCTGGATACTTGGAGCGAGTCCCCGTGGCACCCAAAGGCCTGAGGGGAATCAAGGTGACCTGAGGACAGGTGGCTCTTCAGGGGAGCAGTGTCCACCCTGGGGTGGGGCTCCTGCCTGGTTGGGTGGTCTCAGCAAGTTGTAGTTCTCCTTGGCCCCAGCCCAGCTCCCCTCCCCTTTATCCTAGACCCTGGAGCAAGACAAAACAGTAGCCCGGGTGCAGTGTACTTTATTGATGGTACATGACAAGGTAGGGCTCCCTAAGCCCCTCCTCCTCCCCTTCCTCAGGGGGTCTGGGATGGAAACTGCGTGGAGCATGGAGGTCAGGTCGGGAGATTCTCAAGTGTGTTGGAGGATGGAGTTGGGGCAAGGGCTCCCCAGCAGCGGAGGACCTCTCTCTTCCTCTTGTGCTCCTGCTGGGGCTGGTGGTCCAGGGACTCTTACTCCTTGGAGGCCATGTGGACCATGAGGTCCACCACCCTGTTGCTGTAGCCAAATTCATTGTCGTACCTGGAAGGAGAGGGAGTTAGGGGTTGTTTTCCCGAGCCGGCCACCAGGGGGCAGCAGACTCAGTCCCACTCTGGCACAACCAACTCCCCACACCCCAGCCACGCACCAGGAAATGAGCTTGACAAAGTGGTCGTTGAGGGCGATGCCAGCCCCAGCATCGAAGGTAGAAGAGTGGGTGTCACTGTTGAAGTCACAGGAGACGACCTAGGGAGGGACAGGGCCAAGCATAGAACCCAGTCTTGCTCACTGGGGCCACGTGGACACCAAGTTCCCTGACCCATCAGTACCTGGTCCTCAGTGTAGCCCAGGATGCCCTTGAGGGGGCCGTCCGACGCTTGCTTTACCACCTTCTTGATGTCCTCGTATTTGGCCTGAGGAGGTAAAGACAGGCGGTTATTCAAGCTCCAGTCTTGCAAGCCCCAGCCCACCAAAGCCGCTCCAGCCGGAACTTACAGGTTTCTCCAGGCGGCAGGTCAGATCCACGACGGACACGTTGGGGGTAGGGACGCGGAAAGCCATGCCCGTGAGCTTCCTGTAGACACAAGGAAGCAGAGTCAGCACCAGGCGCCCTGGATCCCCGGGTCCCCAGGGCAGAAAAGCAGCAACGAGTCTCACCCGTTCAGCTCAGGGATGACCTTGCCCACAGCCTTGGCAGCGCCAGTAGAAGCAGGGATGATGTTCTGGGCAGCGCCTCGGCCATCACGCCACAGCTTCCCAGAGGGGCCATCCACGGTCTTCTGGGTGGCAGTGATGGCATGGACCGTTGTCTGGAGACAGGAGGGGGCGTGAAGGCCCTGCCTAGTGCTCACCCCTCCCCCCTCCCCGGGGGAAGTAAGTGACCTGAGCAGATCCCTTGGAACCCCGGATGCCCCTCAGCCCCACAGCCCAGGGCCATGCTCTGGGAGGGAGAAGGGTCCCACCCTGGGTGTGGACTGAATGTGCCCTGGCAAACCCCGCATCACTCATACCATGAGTCCCTCCACGATGCCGAAGTGGTCATGGATGACCTTGGCCAGGGGGGCCAAGCAGTTGGTGGTGCAGGAGGCATTGCTGGAAAGAGGGAGGCAGGTCAGGGGCACGCCCATCGCGCAACACGCAGCGCAATCTGCCCACTTCTCTGCGGCCTCTGCCGCGCTCACCTGACGATCTTGAGGTGGTTGTCATACTTCTCGTGGTTCACGCCCATGACGAACATGGGGGCGTCGGCGGAAGGGGCAGAGATGATGACCCTCTTGGCTCCACCCTTCAAGTGAGCCTGCAGCAGAGGGAGCACTTGCAAACCCAGGGTCCCCCTTCCCGGCCCCGGTCTGCCCCACCCAATCTTCCTGTCACACCAAAGCCTAGGGTCAGTTCCCCTCCTCTCCCGCCTCCCCGTGGCTCACCCCGGCCTTCTCCATGGTGGTGAAGACGCCGGTGGACTCCACCACATACTCAGCACCAGCATCACCCCATTTGATGTTGGCGGGATCTCGCCTACAAGGGAAGACAGGACAAAGCTCAGGGCCACGGGCTGCCACGGACCCAAAGAGGTCACCCCATCCCAGTACCTCCTCCAAGGCAACTTTCTTCCTGTTCCGTCTCCCACACTCACTCCTGGAAGATGGTGATGGCCTTTCCGTTGACAACAAGCTTCCCGTTCTCAGCCTTGACTGTGCCGTGGAACTTGCCATGGGTGGAGTCATACTGGAACATGTACACCTGGGGGGACGAGGGAGGGTGTCAAGGGGCTGCGCCTCAGCCAGGCTCTGCTCCCCGCCACCGGCACGGGCGGAACTCACCATGTAGTGAAGGTCAATGAAGGGGTCATTGATGGCGACGATGTCCACTTTGCCAGAGTTGAAAGCAGCCCTGGTGACCAGGCGCCCAATACGACCAAATCTGAGGGGGACAACAGGTGAGAAGGCATGAGAAGGGAGGAGGGGGTCCTCCTGGGTATGTAAGCAGCCCCAGGCCCACTCACCCTCTTTCAGAGGGAAGACGATGCCACTTTGCTACCACCAGGAGAGTTCCAGGAGAGCTCACTTCACCTTCCTAAGCAACTCTGCCAGGCCAGCCTGGCTTCCCAGCACGGCCACAAAGTGAAGGCTCACATCCTGCCCAAGCGGTGATTAGGCTCAAAGACTTGCCCACCCATCTGAAATCTGTTGAGGAGCGACAGGGTGGTGCGCTGCTGCCGCCACCTACAGTCTGGGCACGTGGCAGGCACATGGCACTCATCTGACTGTAAATGCCTGTTCCCATCTGGCCCAGCTTCGGGCTACACCCTCTAGAGAGCAAAGACTTGTACACTCAGCACCACCAAGCTCAAAGGGCAAGAACAAAGGTCAGAAGTGAACTGGCCAGGGGAAACTCACCCCTTCCCCAAGTCCCTCCTACAAAAGGGAGAGATAGGGAAAAGGAATGGTTTCTCAACCCCTAATCCCAGCGCTCTGATTTGCTTAGTACCTGTCCTTCCTAGCTCTTCACCAAAAACCAGGAGTGGGAGCAACAGACGTTTGGGTGTGGGGAGGGCAGGGGGAGGAGGCGGAAAAGAGCAGACGCCCAGGACCCCAGCTGCAGAAAGGTCAGGCAGCTATATTTAGCCCCAGCTTAGGGTGGAGTGGGGATCTGGTTTCTGGAAGACGGGATGGGGAGAAGGGCAGGATGCCTGAGGCTCACAGACACCTAATCCCTCCTGGTGACCTTTACAGCCTGGCCCTTAGGGTTGGGTCAGCTCTAGGCATGGATGGAAGAAATGAGCTTCGAGGAGAGCCGCTGTAAAGACAGGGGCTGCAGCTCCGGGAGCCATTTTGTGGTGGAAAATTTCTAAGTACCCATGACTCAGCTCCCCCAGCATGGCACCAAGCCACGGCTACCACACCTCTACGGGAAAAGGAAAGGAAAAAAAAAAACCCTAAACAACACAAGACCACCCCCATAAACCCACGTTTTTGATTCATCAGATAACCATCTAGGAAAAGCATCCTATCATCCCTGGGGGGAAATGTGGCTAGCAGTTTAAGGGATCTAGGGTTAGTATGGTCAGAGTTGAGGTCTAGCTGAACAAGAACGGGAAAGCCTGGCCTCACCTGGCTTAAGGGATAAAGGCGACTCCACCCCACGGGACAGGGGTAGGAGGGTTAGTCATAGGCAAGGAAGGAGGAAGGCTGAAGGGCTAAGGAAGGTTTCCTAACGGGCGGTTCATTCATTTCCGTCCTAGTTGCAACATGGCGGCTGGTTACCGCGGATGACCAACCCCCACCCCCGCAGCTGGTTCTGCGCGCAGCTGTGCCTCCTGCATCCCGGGGCTGCGCCCGGCCGGGGGCACGGGCTGCAGGTGGGGGACCGGCTCCTCCCCAGCACGTGACCGCGAAGGGCGCGAAATGAAAGAAAGGGCCCTAGCTGGAAGATTAGATGGGTCCAGACCAAGAATCGGAGACTCCTGTGTATCTGCCGCAGGCTGAGTGGAAGGCTCCGCAGAGGCGGAGTTAACAGGAGGCGCAACAGCCGGGGATGGGGGACACGAGGCCTTGCGAGGGCCTCCTTCGGGTCAGAGCACCGACCTTGAGCTCTCCTTGGGGGGGGTGGGTACGACCACCCCCATCCAGGTCCCCCACGCGCTGGCAGAGACCCGGTAGGGCAAGACCCACAGACGCAATTCGGTGGGGAGCGCAGGACTTACTGCCCCACCCCGCGCCACCCCGCAACTCACCCGTTCACTCCGACCTTCACCATGTTGTCTCCGGGACGCAGCTGCAGAGGGAGGTGAGCATTAGAACGCGGGGCGAAACGGCTGGAGTCCGGCGCTGCCCTCCCCGCCCCTCCCCCAGGCCTCCATCCCGGACCTGCGCTTCCGCACGTCCTTCCTCCCGCCCCTGCAAGGCGGGGGGCCCCCGCCGGGCGCGACCCGGACCCCGGCCTCCTCAGCCGCACCCCCGGCCCGCGCACGCCCCTTGTCCCTTTCGGGGCCGTCCCCGAGCCCTTTGTGGATCCTCTCCGCCAGGCTTTACCTGGCACTGCACACTAGTCACGGCTAACTGTCGAACGGGTAGGCGCAGAGAGCGCAGGGGAAGGCTGCAGCCGGAATTTATAAGGCAGGGGAGGGGCGGGGGCGTGGCGACGCAGCCCCGCCTAGCCCAGTCCCAGCCCCCGGGTGCGGAGGCATGAGCTACGTGCGCCCGTAAAGTCGCGAGTAGTCGGCCCTCCGCTTCTTTTGGACCAGCCTGGTTCTTCAAATGTGCACGCACCGCGCGTGTGGGCTGAGGAGGGAGAGGGGGAGGGGACCGAGACTGGCCCAAAGGAGGAGGGGACCGGTGATGGTGTTTGGCGGGGATTGGGGGCGGGGGGTTACTGCGGGATTCTGTGGACTCGGAGCCGTGGGCCCTGGTGAGAACTGAGGGATGCTGCACGGATGAAACGGGAGAACTTGGGGAGCCGGTTAGATAGGGAATTGGACCCGGAGCCAGGGAAGGCTCGCGGCTGCAGGGTCCCCCTTCCTCCTCCTCCCCGCCCCCGCTCCCCTACTTTCAAAGGCTGAGAGGCGGGAAGGCTGAGGAATTTCTCGAGGCTCTTCGGTAGTGACACAGGAACAGCAGAGGAAAAGGCTCGGGAGAGGCCTCCCGCAGGACCCCGCCCAGTCCCCCTTACCCCCCCGCCCCCCCGCAACGACCCGGATTCTGGGCCGGGGGCCGGGGCTGGGTCCTGGGCTGTGGGGGCCTGGAGAGGAAGGAGGCTCCGGAGGAGGCATGAGGGGGAGGGGTCTGCACTGAAGGTCACGACGTCCTGCGGCGTAGGCAGCCTGGGGGCAGACAAACCAGGCCCTGTGCGCACTAGCTGCTCTCTAGGCCCGAGCTGGGGCCCCGGGGCGGGATAGCATCGCTGCTGGGGGCTGGCCCGGTAGAGGGCCGGAGGCCTCCCACAAATTCTCTCCTGGGAAGCCTGAGGGCTTGCCGCCCGGGCTGGGAGACAATAGCTCTTTCACCCTGTCCAGCCCGTCCAGCCTTGGGCCGAGAGCAGGACGCTAGGGCGGAAGTCCCTCCCCATCCTGGGACGTGCAGGCCAGCCCTGCAGCCAGTGCCTCCCCTTTACTGGCTGCGTCCAGGGGATGTTGGGGGCAGGGTGAGGAGTCCAGAAGAGGGAAAATATTGGGAGGTCTTGGGCACATGGTGGGAACAGGCCCCCAGACCCTTCCCACACGTGATGTGGAGGAAGGGATCCATTCCTCTCCAAGACCCGTCAGTCAGAAGCTGGCACTGTGCTGGGTTTGTAAGCTGAGGATGGAGGAAGGGCTGGTTCTGAGGACTTGAAGGGTTGAGGGTTTAGAGGGGGGTGGGGTGGGATGGACATTGCCCATCAGCAGGTGCTGGGGGACAGAATTGGGGCCTCTTTGCTGGCCCAGCGTAACCTGAGACCAGCCCCCTTTTCCAGCTGAAAAGCCTGTGGCTAAGTTTAGCCCCGCATGGTGACAACCTTTGCTTAAAAGGCAGAGAGCACTGCCCTGCACCCCGACTCCAGCCCGTCCCTTGCCTTTCTGGGACTGCCCTCCCTCCTGCGGCCCCAGACCCAAGGCTGGCTGTGGCTGGCAGCCATCTGCATGGCCCACGGCCAGACTTCTGCAGGAGCAGGAAGAGCAGGGCCACCTGGCCGCTAATGGTGGGGGAGGCGGGAAGCGCCGCACTGAGGGGTCTGCTGGGTAAGTGGAGGGGAGACGCCACCTCCTCAGGCTCCACCAGGACTGTAGCGCCTTCCCTGACAAGGGCCTTAGGAGCCCCTCCACGCTCCTGTGCTACTCGAAGCACGTCCCGCTTTGCTGCGTGCTTGTCATTTCTCATTACTGTCCTTTGCTGAAAAGGGAGCTCAGTGCTCCGGGAGCACGACTGACTGATGCAGTGTGCTGTTGTCATGACAGCAAAGACACCACTGTAGCCATGACAGCAGCCTCACTGCCTCCAGTTCAGGTGACTCAGCAGAGAGGAACTGGGGAGTAGGAGGGGGTGGATGGGGCCTGCATCTGAGGGGCTGACTTGCTGCAGACCCTGTAACGTGGTAAGGAATCCCTGGGAGACAGTCCCCAGAGACACTGTCTAGAGCTGACAGGGAATCATGACCTGATCTCCCATCAGCCTGGCCAGGTCAGTCATCTGTCTTTAAAGATGGGGTCAGGGGCACAAGTCGGGGTGAGGGCAGGACAGAAGCCAGCCCTTGGTGGAGAGGAGGGTTTCTCAACTTCAGCTTCACTGACATTTTGGGCCGGAGCATTCTCTGTGGTGGGATCTGTCCTGTGCATTGTAGGATATTTAGCAACATCCCTGGCCTCAGCCCCCTAGCTGCTGGTAGCACCCCTCCCTGCTGGGTTGTGACCACAAAAATAGTCTCTAGATGTTGCCAACTGTCCCCTGCAGGGCAAAATTGCCCCCAGATTGAGAAGTGCGGATCTGGAGTCTAGACGCTGCCTAATTCTGCAGAGCGGAGCAATCCTGCCACGCGTGCAGGGTGGGGAGGTCGAGAGGGAAAGATGAGGCACTGAGGGGGCGTGAAAAAACTCAGCAGATGCTGTGACGGGCCCCAGACTCCTGGGCTCATCTTCTCCTTCTGGATCAATAATCCTCTATCTGCTGCCTGCCTCTGGGCTAACAAGAAACATGAAACAAAGATGAGCTTAGGAAAAACCTCTAAAAGTATATAAAAACATTTATTCATTGGAAAACTAGGAAACTGGCATATGTATATTCCAAGGAAAGCAGCTCAACTCGGTTCAGTTAGGCTAGTTTAAGAGCAAAGCCGTCTGTTATAAAGACCATTTATGCATTAAAAAAACAAGGAGACAGGCAAACAAGTATTTTACAAGGGGAATGGAATTCAAGGTCACTACACAAGACACCAGCACAGCAGGGTTGGGAACAGGCAAGGCTGCCCCTAGGACCTGTGCCTGTGAGCAGATGCTCGGCGGATGGGGGTGGTTTTCTTGGGTGTCTCATCTGTCATCTCTGCTGATGGTTCTATTCAAAGAATTGGGGGAATAAGAAAAAGCTGAGTCACAAAGATGGTGAAACATAGGTCTCAGAGAACAAATGGGACAGTCCCAGACCACACTGCACAGGGAGGAAGAGGACCTTGAGGGCAGGGGGCCTACGCAGCAGGACCCCATCAAAGCCAGCCTCCCCCCCGCCCCCCGAGCTGTGCTTCTTCTGGGCTGGGTGTGGAAGGAAGCACCGTACCTTCCTCGCTGGACTCATCACTTGAGAAGACGATTCTGAGTTTCTTTCCTGAAACTTGCTGCTGGGTGTCTGGATGCCATCGGGTAGTACGGCGGGGCTCAGGTGTGACAAAGTCACTGTGTGACGCTACAGAAGCCAGACGCCGGTGTCTAGAGACTAGAAAAGGCAGAGGCGTGAGTCCAAAAAGGAAAAAAAAAAGGAACCTGTATCTGAGAGGAGGGCCCCGCCTGGTCTGTCCTGCGAGGGGCTGCCTCACGTACCAGCAGGCTGTTTCCTGGCTGATGGGGCTCTCTGGCTACCCGCTTGGCCAATCTCAAGTTCCTCTATTGCATCCAAACCTCTGGTGTGACAGGCCCGAAGCTTCTGCTCAAATTCATCTATTACAGCCTGGAGGCAAAAAGAGGTGAAAAGCAGGCCTGGAAATATAGTTATTTCTATGATTAAAAAGAAACAAGTCGGGGCTTCCCTGGTGGTGCAGTGGTTAAGAATCTGCCTGCCAATGCAGGGGACACGGGTTCAAGCCCTGGTCCGGGAAGATCCCACATGCTGCGGAGCAACTAAGCCCGTGTGCCGCAGCTACTGAGTCTGCACTCTAGAGCCTGCGAGCCACAACTACTGAGCCCACGAGCCACAACTACTGAAGCCCACGCACCTAGAGCCCATGCTCTGCAACAAGAGAAGCCACCGCAATGAGAAGCCCACTCACTGCAACGAAGAGCAGGCCTCACTTGCTGCAACTAGAGAAAGCCCACGCGCAGCAACGAAGACCCAACACAGCCAAAAATAAATAAATAAAAAAAAAAAAAAAAAAATCAGGTCACTCTGGTTACTTGGTTGCAATCAGCTGGGGCTAAGTCAGAAATCCAGAGCCTCAGAACAGCAGAATGAACTGCGGCTGGAATGCAGTGGGCGCCGCTCACCTTGCCCTCGGGCTTGGCTCCACGCCGCAACTTGCCCACAGCGGACAAAAAGGCGCTGAAGATGGACTCATCTGACAGTTTATCTCCAAAGCAGTCAAAGTTTTCCAGCATCTTGCGGAGGCCCCGCTCTGTGAGGGGCAGCTGTGACACGCAATAGGCCAGGTCCCGGTACTGGCGCTCGGTCCTACAAGCAGGACGGCTCTGTGAGGAGCAGTGGGACCCAGGAGGGAAAGGCCTCCTTCCTCATCAGCCTCCCACAGCCCCGGGGAGGCCCCTGGGTGTGGGGGGGGGCGCCTATTTCCCTCTCGCCACAAAGAGCCCTCAAGGAAGGCAGCGTACTGGGCCGTGCGGAACCGCTGACACAGCTTCTCCACCAGGCTCTCCGTCTGCTTGTCCTTGGTGATGTAGGAAAGGAGCTGCCTGCAGGAGGGGAGATGCGGATGTGCTGTCTCTGGGGGCAGCTCCGAACCCACCCACTGCCAACACCAGCCCTGTACCCTCCCCAGCACCAGCCTTCTGTCATCCTCCTGACTCCGTAGCAGGCTCTTCTGTGCTGCAGCCCATGCCCGGGCCTGTACCTCCTGCCCTCTCTCATGCCTCAGGGAAGGGTCCACCCCACCCTCCTGAGGAATTTCACTGTGACTGGAAATTTATAACAAAAGCAGCTGCCATCCAGTGTCAGGACTTTTACCTTACTGAATCTTTTCAAGAACTAATAAAGGGGAAGTATTTCTAGCCTCATTTTACACAGGAGGAACAGGCACAGAGAGGTGGTTATCGCTGCAGTCCACACGGCTACAGAGGAGCAGAGCCAGAAATCACACACAGGTTTGTCCGATTCCTAGGCTGCTCTACAATATGGAAACCATGCCCCAAGGCCCAGGGAACTCTACTTCATGATGCTGCGGAAAGGCTCCTCCTCCACTCCTCCCTCAGGGGCTGACAGGCGGCTGATGATATCTGGAAGGAGGTTATAGATGGCATTGCCCTGTAAGAGAGAGAGAGTCATATCAAAGAGACGAGGTGTGGGCTTCCCTGGTGGCGCAGTGGTTGGGAGTCCGCCTGCCAATGCAGGGGACACGGGTTGGATCCCTGGGCTGGGAAGATCCCACATGCCGTGGAGCAACTGGGCCCGTGTGCCACAGCTGCTGGGCCTGTGCTCTAGAGCCCACGAGCCACAACTACTTAGCCCACGTGCCACAACTACTGAAGCCCGTGTGCCTAGAGCCCATGCTCCGCAACGAGATGCCACCGCAAGGAGAAGCCTGTGAACCACAACGAAGAGTGGCCCCCGCTTGCCGCAGCTAGAGAAAGCCAGCGCACAGCAACGAAGACCCAACGCAGCCAAAGATACATAAAATAAATTAAAAAAAAGAAAAAAAAAAAAAAGAGACGAGGTGACCTGCATGTCCCCCGGCAGCACGCCCTAAGCTGCCCCCGCCTCTCACCTTGTGGGAGAGCTCCCTGAAGAAGTTCTTGGCCAGGGCGGCGATCTGAGGGGCAGGGTCGATGAGCAGCACGGCCACCTCGCTCACCTGCCCCTTCACCTTCACCATGTCCTTCAGGACCAGGTGGGTCATCACCAGCCCAGCTGTTTTCCGCACTTGCTGAGCGGGGTCCCGGAGACTAAGAATGAAATCCGAGTCATTAGGACCAAGACCACGGGCTAGAGCTGACGCTGGCAGAGAGGCCCTCAGTAGGACTCAATGGCCTCTTCCTAGTGCCATTCTAGAAGCAGTTAGAGGATGTTTAGAGTTGAAAGCTGGGTTTGGGGAAAGAGGCCAAGGCTGTAACCAAGGCTTTAGACAAGAAGCATCAATCCCTTTGGGGCCACACTCAGCCAGGGCCTGCACAGATGTTCAAGGGAACACTAAAGACCAGGGAACAGTTTTGGGGATTCTCACACTGACTTCACCACAGCCTCCAGGGCTGGCAGGGACGGCGAAGGCGCTGTGAGGTGTCCCTCACCGAGCATACAGATGAGGTGTCCAGGGGTCCACCAGGTTGGGGAAGCGGATGGCCAGATCCCCAGTAGCAATCATGAGGTTAGATCGAACGATGGGGAGTGGTGACTTTTCTAGCATGGTGAACAGAAGACGAAGCTGGGAGTCACAGAAAGTGGCACTAGGGGCAAAGAGAGGATCATCAGGGAAACCACAGCATCCCCCATCCTCCTGGAGAAGGTGATGCCCACCCCAAGGCCTACCTGATCATGCAGAACTTGCCAAGGGCAAGCGAAGCAGCTGCACAGAGCTCTGCGTTGCTATAGAGACCAGGGTTGTTGCAGACTTTAAGCAGAAGTGGAACAAAGGCAGCCAGTGTCTGTTTGCCTGGTGAAGGAACAACTCTAGGTTTGGGACAGCCTACGTAGCCAGGGAGACGGTCACTCAGCAATTCTTCTCACCATCTAGCAGCTCCAGCTCACAGATGCCGCGGATGAGTTCTGCCTCGGTGTCATCAGCTGTAGCCCCAACCAGCCCCATCTCCTCCTCCATGGTGGCCTCAGAGCTTGGATTCTGATGGGAAAGCAGCCAGGTCATGGGTGAGAAGACCGTTTTGATTCCAGCCTACCCTTCATTTTGCACAAATGGATCTGAGGAAAGGCAAATTCTACAAAACCATTCACAGGCTTTTCACGTGTATCCAAAGAAGGACTCTTGAATTAAACTGGAAAAGAACTAGGTCTGTTTGTGTTTAAGTTGCCAAAGCATCCCACATCTCTTCTGAATTCCTCCTCAGAAGCATATAACTTCCTATACACAGTAAACAGATGGAGCCTGCCAGACAATGGTTCAAGGTCACAGAGAAGGTCAGACTTTATCTCACTGCTGCAGGGCTCTGTCAATCATTTGTCTGCCAGACATCACTGCCTCTAGTGGAGAGAATACAAGGTCCCATCAGGTGCTAGGCCCAGTCACCAAGGCTGCCGGAAAGGCCGTGGGAGTGTGCTAACTAACAAACACTGCCTAGGGCACAGCCTGTGTCTTATGCCAAGGTCCCTATCTCGCTGCTCTGTATTTACCTAAAACTTTCCTTCCTGGGTGATCCATCTTTGTTCTCACTAAGAGTAGTTGCAGCAAGGAGGCAGTCTCCATCAGCTCATTTAACAGGAGAGAAGCGGAGATCCCCAGAAGGAAATGTGAAGGACCTGAGAGCCGGAAGCAAATCTGGGAAACGCCTGGGACCCGAACCCAAATGCGCAGGCGTGCCACTCACCTTCTCCTTTGGCTCTTTCGTCTTATGCTCCTGTTCTTCCCGAAGAACTCGGCGCCGACAGAGCTCTCCACTCACTGCCTGCTCCAGATGCACCAGCTGCTGCAGAGCCACGTCCCCGGCCAGGGACAGCAGGTTCATCAACAGGAAAGTGGGGAGCACGGGCGTGTCCTCTGCAGGAGGGGGAGCGGGAAAGCAGGGAGAAAAAGACAATCAAGTCTCACAGGCCCCTGCCATACTGATGGCCCCCTTGCTCACGCGCTCTACACCCCAGTGAAGAGGCAAGAGATGGGGGTGGAGGGTGTGGTAGCAGTGACTGGCCCGGCCTGAGTGACAGAAAGGGACAGCGTGGGCTGAGGGGATCGGGAGTGGTTGTAGGAAGTGGTGGTGTCAGTGGCTCCTGGCCGGCAGGGACAGCAGCAGAAGCTGGCTGCTGCCCGTGGGCCCACGGACCCTCTTGCCTACTTACTCATGGCCTCCTGGGGGGTGCTTTTCTCTCCCAGCTTCTCCAGGGCCTGCTTTGCACAGCCCTGCAGCATGCGGGCACAGATCACCTCGGGGCCCTCTGCCAGCTGGTAAATGAGGGTCACTGCCGCCTCCTTGAACGGGATCCAGAGTGGGTCTGGGCAGACAACGCCTGCGCAGCAAAAGGGAGAAGCTGCCACTGCAGACAAAGGCCCAATTCTGCCCGAGGCCCTTCATGGTAGCTCACCTTTCGTGACCATCTCCTGCAGTCGCTCAAACAAGCAATGTTCCTGAGGCAGCCGGAAGGGAGGGTGACGTTTGCCCAGAGAAGGCTGTCGAAAGCAGGGAAGACAACGCGGGTGTGTGTTGAGGGTGGACAGGAGGACGCCCACTCTCCTTAGTTTGGACGTACCCACCCCACGTACCTTCCTCCTGTCAGAGATGTTGGCAATGGCACGGCACACCTGTTGGGCCAATCTGTAGTCCTGTGGAAGCTTCTCATCCAGCCCTATGCTCAGCAGTGTGTCTAAGTTGCTTCCCACAATTTCTGGTTTTCCTCTAGGAGAAGGAAGCCACAGAGTTAAAGCCACTCACGGACCTCTCTGCGTGGGGGACAACACCAAGGGGGTTAGGAACCAGCACCCAACTCAGGGCTTCGAGAGCCCTGGAGCGCTACAGAGAGGCTCTGGCGTAGGGTGGCCCCTTGGCATCCCTCTTGCTCTGCTGACCCCACTGTTTCTGCTGCCTGGGGGTAGACTGGTACGGTCACTGTTTTAGTCTCCATTTAGGTGGCTGATGCATGCACAGAGCCCAGCTGGGCCTGACTGCTATTACTGAAGCAGTCTTTTTTTTTTTTTTAAAGAAGATGTTGGGGGTAGGAGTTTATTAATTAATTTATTTATTTTTGCTGTGTTGGGTCTTCGTTTCTGTGCGAGGGCTTTCTCTAGTTGTGGCAAGTGGGGGCCACTCTTCATTGCAGTGTGCGGGCCTCTCACTATCGCGGCCTCTCTTGTTGCAGAGCACAGGCTCCGGACGCACAGGCTCAGCGGCCATGGCTCAAGGGCCCAGCTGCTCCGCGGCACGTGGGATCCTCCCAGACCAGGGCTCGAACTCATGTCCCCCGCATTAGCAGGCAGATTCTCAACCACTGCGCCACCAGGGAAGCCCCACTGAAGCAGTCTTAAGGGAACCTTCCCTTCCTCTCTCGTCCTACCGCCTGTCTGGATCTGAGCCTCACCGTGCCATCATCCCAAGAAGCATGACAGAAGAACAGCGCTCCAGAGGAGAGCAGGGCACCTTCTTGGTTGCCCGCTCCCACAGCACTTGGGTCACTGCTGGTTTCAATTCATCCTTCTGCACAAACTCACAGAGCTGAAGAGAAAAGATAAAGGGCTCAGGCCAAAAAATAACAATTCCCCTGATGCTTGGTCCACCTCCTCTGAAGAGAATATCGAGAATCTAAGTAAGTAAAGGCAATGTTGAGGAGTGGGAGAGGAAGGAGGAGGCTCGAAATGTAAAGTGGGGTCTGGAGAGGTACTTCCAGTAGGTACTGCTACTTTTCTGCTTTCATGGCTTCAAAACTACGTTCATTAAGATGACAGACACACTGAAACTGACCTCGAGTTCATGTGCATCTATAGTTTGGACTACATTCTGGAGATTTCTAGTAGGTTTTCTTGCTGTAACCACTAACTCAACATGTCTGAAATGGATGCCATCGTCCTTTCGTGCCTTTTCATTTTGCCAGTGGCACCAACACCAACAGTCACATATGCTTCAAACTTCACAGTCACCTAATATTTTATGTATCAGTCACTTAGTCCGACCTATTCTTCCTCTTAAAATTTATCTTCCATTAAAGTGCAATTCTACAGATTTTCCTCCCACCCCCAAAGTCTAGACCCCTGTCACTGCACATCTCCAGCAGCCTCCAGGGACATCCCTGTCCCTAGCCTCTGCTCCAACCAACCTGTATGCTGTGACCTCCCCAGACGTCTATTTCATCATGCCACAGCTCTGCTCACCATGCAGAAATAGCTCTCCTTTGCCTGCTGTATGGGCTCCTGGCCGGCAGCCACTCTGCAAGATCTCGGGCCAAGTGCCACCAGCAGGCTCTTCTTTCCCGCAGTGAGGAAAAAACGTGGCCAGCGGTGACGCTCCTCCCAGTGGACGCTGGTGGTCAGCACCACCTCTGCCTTCTGTCCCATAATCCAAACCCTTCAAAGCAGCTCTGCCTCACTAAAATGCTGGAGTCCCTGGCTGACAAGGTTCAGGTCCTAGACTCTTGAAAGGCATCCCGGGATCTTCCCCATTTAGTTCCAACCCACATTTCCAACTGCCTATCTTTTCCAGATGACAGTTTTGAGCCAGAACACAATCGTCTTCATTCTACAACATAGGCAGTGCTCTTTCTTGGCTTTCTGTCTGAAATGTTTTCATTTCTTTAATTCTCTTTAACTCCCTCCTTTCTTTAATTCTCTAAATCCTACTCATCAAGGCCCAAATTAAGTCCTGCCACCTTCAGGAAGCTTTTCCCTCGAGTATTCCACCTCACACTGCTCCCTTTCCCACTCTACTCGTCAATATAACATACCAGGTAAGAGTATGTTTTCTGGAACTCTTATGCCTGAGTTTAAATCTCAACCTTTGCTCCTAAGTAGCTGAAATTAGCCAACTTCTTTAAGATCTCTGTGCCTCAGATTTCTCATTGTAAAATGCTGATAATAGTATAACCTCCTAGGGCTGTTGTGAGGATTAGCAAATTAATATGAGCAAAGTACTAAATAGAGTACCTGGCATAATGTGTTATTATTATTATATTACTATCATTACTATAATCATTGCCTGGGCCACTTAGCAATCTGCTGCATTGCTCTAGAAATGTTTTGTGTTTTGGGCTGCCAACTAGACTTGAAAGCGAATAATCTTATACTTCTTTGCAGGGCTGAGTAAGTTGCTGAACACACAGTAATCACTCACTAATACTTGCTGAATGAGTAAGTCAAAGTGAGGAGACTTACGATTTCCTCAAGACACTGAATGGTCCCAACTGAGGCATCCACTAGCAGCAAAGAGAGATTGTGAATCAAAGTCTGGGCCTTGGCTCTGTGGGAACAGCAGAGATCAGGGGTCATTAAAAGACCAAGAAGCTGAACCTGGCAAACAGGTTATTAGGCAATCCCAGCACAGTGTCAAATAATAAATAACTGCTTTAGACTCACAGATATAGAGAACTAGCAGTCAACAGTGGGAGAGGGAAGGGGGAGGGGCAATATAGGGGCAGGAGATTAAGAGGTACAAACTGTTATGTATAAAGTAAGCTACAAGGATATACTGTACATGGGGAATATTTTATAACTATAAATGGAGTATAACCTTTAAAAATAGTGAATTACTATATTACACACTTATAACATTTAATATTGTACACATCAACTATACTTCAATAAAAAGAAAAACAAAAACAAACCAAATAACTGCTTGGGATGGGTTTCATTGGAAGTTCAGCCCCACCCCGAGCCCATTACAGACCTAGTGCCTCTGGAGCTAGAACTCCCCTAGAAGAAGGGTGCCCACTCCCCCCCAACTCCTTCAGGAGGCGAGACACAGCCCATCTACCTGGCAGAGTCCCCCTTAGGTTTGAGGTAAAGTTGGCGGTAGGCGTTCAGCACAGCTTCCCGGACACCAGGCTCCTTCGACCAGATGAGAGGCAGCATGCGGCGCACCCCGAACAGGGCCTGGGGTACCCCAAATTGGAATACCATCACAAAGAATTCAATCACCTCCTGTACCACTGAGAGGACAGACACAAATGTCACCTATCTGCTTGGCAAAACTCCCCCAATACTTAAAGACGGAACCTTTCTTAATGTAGCAACATGCGAGCGGAGGCCTTCCTCCTTTTTCCCTGAGGATGCCAACTCCCCTAAATGCCCCGTGAAATACTATATGCACACTCCGCAGGGCTACACAAAGCAAATTGAAGAAAGAATCCGGGCCTTTCAAAGGAGCGGACAGACATCAATAAAATACGGACAAGACTGGTTCTTCCAACTCCGAGACCCAGTCCTTGCAGAGGGGATGCCGGTGTACCTGTAGTTGTGTGTTCGTACATCATCTTGCTTATGATGCCAATGGCCTCTGTGATCTTCAGAGAGAAGCTGTAGGCATCCTGCAGATACTGCACCAGCATCTCCTGCTTCACCAGCTCATCGTTTTCCCTGCATTTCTCAGGCTCTGACACACTGGGCTTGTCTTTGCAGCCAGTCTCTCCTGGGCCCAAGTTCCCTGCAGCCTCCTGGGGATTCTTCTCCTGTGTGGGAGCTGCTGGGCCTAGAGTTAAAGAATTACAGGATGGTTTTTGTTCAAGGGTATACGGGGAAACCCAACAGCTCTAAACGTCGCTGAATATTTGTTTCTACAATAGGAAAGCTTTTTTTTTTTTTTTTTTTTTTCGCGTATACGGGGAAACCCAACAGCTCTAAACGTCGCTGAATATTTGTTTAAAAAGGAAAATTTTTTTTTTTTTTTTTTTTTTTGCCGTGCCGCGCTACTTGCGGAATCTCAGTTCCCTGACCGAGGATTGAACCTGTGCCCCCTGCAATGGAACTGCAGAGTCCTAACCACTGCACCACCGGGGAATTCCCACTAGGAAAGTATAAATTTAGAATTTATTCTAAAATATGTTGGTTCATTTCTCAAAAAAGATTCCTCAAGTCCTCTACAGTTTGGAAATAACCTTTTATACCCTGTGACTAAATCTTAGGCCCGTAGGCTGCTTCCATTCCAGAGCAGAAGCACCACTACTCCCCTCTGGCCTCTTTCAGCACCAGGTTGCCAGCCAGGCCAGTGTCTGACAGAAAGTATAAATACAGTTGAAGTGTCTTGTTTGCTGACTGAAGAAGGAAAAGGAATTTACCTTTGAAGATAGTTCCTAAGAGATTCAGGAACCCGGTCTTCTCTGACTCCTCTGGGTCCATATGACAGAAGGGTTCAGATTCCTGGAAGTGGCCTATGGCTTCTTGAGTGAGAATGATGGCCTGCCTGACAGAACATCACCTGTCACCAATCAGGCACCCATAAGAGTGTCACTGCAGCCTTGTGTCAGGGAGCCTGTCATGATTCCATCAAGAACCTAGACCTACTGGTAGAGAATTCTGTCACTTGTATAAAAAGGGGGAAAAAATGTAGATATGTTTGACTGTGTGACTACATATTACCTCTAGAAGGAGGCTCACTATGGGAAGGGAACTAACTGGCTGGAAAGCAGGTCTATGGAAGGGATTTTTCATGGCACGTCCTTGTTCAAATTTTAAATACTGTACGATGTGAATATATTGTCTAATTACGAAAAAGTAGCTTCCTGCTTAAAAAAAAACAAAAAAATCCCCCAAAACTCTGCTATTAAACTGTTAAAAAGTTACGTTCTAACACGTTTAAATTTGTAACTGGAAGCCAGAACCTCAGCTATTAAGAACTTCACCCAGCACTGGCTGCCAAGGATTGCTGAAGGAGGAGGGGACATCTTTAAACATGAGAAGAAGCCTTTTCCTAACTCATCACTAGCATGCTTGGAGGCAGAGCAGGCTGCCTTTTATGCTTTAGCAGAGACACCAGAGAGACATAGGGAATTAGAGAGCCAACTAGCCACCCTCTCTTCAGCCTTTCTGAGCAGCCTAATTAGGTAGGAAGTAAGCTAATGACTTGTGGCTGAGGTTTAAGAATACCTGTAGACAGCTATAACGCTTTTGTTGCCAAGGTGCTCTCAAGTTCTAGTCACAAAAATCTTTTCTCTAAGATCAGGATTCATACCAGGTTGATTTAAAAATTAAGGTATGATTGAGCACGTTTGTTATTATTTATCAGCTCACACATTTTGGAATTAGAAAGCCACTTGAGATCTTATGACCTAATCAACTATTTTTAAATAAATAATGAAACTGAGGCCCAGAAAGTTTAAGTAACTTACTTTATAGAAATAGGATTATACTTATAGGTCACCTTCTTCAAATGAAGCAGGACTTTGGTCATATTTAATTATAACACAATTTATGTTTAGTTGTTTTAGTAGTTTCTTTAAACATTTGTAAAAGTAGAAAAGCATGCTTAATTGTAGACTTTGCCTTTGGCATAAATCTGGTGTTCAGACTATTACTGCAATGAAAACACCTACCACCATCTGATGGCAGCATACCCTAAGTGCAGTTCATTTAAAAAAAAATTCTTAAAGAATGTACATATGTGTATTAACAGTCACTTTGCTGTAAAGCAGAAATTAGCACAACACTGTGAATCAACTATACTTCAATTAAAAAAATATATTGTTTCTCAAAAAAAGTTACCTCTAAACCTAACAGGTCATGAGAGAATATCCCATTCTTTCACATACTTGTAACTAGCTTTGGCTAGCAATCGACGGATGCGTCCTTCCACCTCTTCCGCTGTCTCTGTTTCGGCAACCTCCTCAGGCATCCCCTCTCCTTCCTGGGGAAGCTTCAGCAGCTGCTGCAGGGTAGCCTTCAACTCCGGCAGCATAGCTTCCCACTCCTCCCCTGGGTCCAGCACTGCGGCTGAATGAGAAACTCTCACTTAGACTCTTGCACTGAGTTTCCAGCTGCAAGGAGAAGGATGTCTGGGGTGAGAACTCCCCCGCAGCAACTACTCACAAGCAGCTGCAGCTCGCCTCTGGGCCCTCATCTCTTGTAATTTCTGGGTTTCTTTCTGCAGCGGTCCAGCAAGGTCAGTATCACTAAGCTACCAAGGTAAAAATGAACATCAGGGTCACTGAGTCATGGAATTTCAGTGCTATTTCCATTTAATTCCTTCTTTTTTGGGTGGCCCCAGACTACTTACCTTGCAGGAAAAGGGATTATTGGCGAGAAAACTGGCAAGGAGCTGGACGGCATTTTTACAAACCAGCACCGACTTGTCTGCCAGACGCCCCACTGCTAAGGCCACCACTGCCTGGAAACGTGTCAGGGGCAGAGCCTATGTGGAACAGAAAGACAGGATCAGATCCTGCCCCACACTTTCCATTCTGCTCAAGATGATCGTGAAGCACAGTCTACACGAGCTAGCCACTCATTCTAAGGAAACTTTTCTACGGGATGTGAATAGCTCAAGAGGACTGTCTGTAGTGGTTAAGACATACTGTAGTCCTTAAATGGAGCCCAGAATCCTTGTCCTTGATAGAGGAAGAGCTTTATTACTGGTAGTAGAATCCTGAATTCTAGACTCTTCTTTGACATAGCTACTTTTCTTTTGACGCTGGATTCCTCTTTTCTTCAGCCTGTACATAGAGGGGTACTGTGTATCTTTATCATGTCAAAGGCCACTCACCTTCTGCTGGACGATTCGGGTAAAGAGTTGCAAAACACGGCTCCGCACAAAGGAGCTGATGTCGTGGCCGTGGGCCTGCAAGGTGTCCAAGAACTGGTCTCGGGTGTCTCGGGCTGCCGCCTCCAGCTGATCCCCATTCAGAACCTGCAGCACCATCTCCGCCATGGCCGCCAGCACGGCATTGCGCATCATGTAATTCTGAGAGGGATATGAGGCTGGTATGAGCCTCTGCACCCCCATACTGACTGTCCTTTTCCTAAACTCTTGTGCTCATCCAGGCACAAAGAAGGGGTAAGGCCTTTAGGCAAGGTTAAGCTTGCTTTTCTTAGCTCTGACTTTCTCTGGTCAACTGCCCAGCAGGTATTCATTGACTCCTGAGGTCACTAGAAAAAACTGAATCCCAGAAGGGCCTTGTCTGGTCAGAGGAGAATGTAAGGACAAAATAAACAAGAGCCCAGGGCAGTTTTTCCCCACAAGGCTCACCCAGGTAACCATGGTGGCAGCTGAATATGAAATCACATCCATCCACCAACACGTTTGAAAAGCATTAATTACTACCTTTCATCTGAGGCCTCAAAGCCTTTGATCCTTACTAATAAACACCGCCTTTCTCTCACACTTCCCTTCCCACATCTTACTCACAGGGAAACAGAAATCAGCCCTAGTGCCAACCAAGTCCATTACAGAATCATGGAGAATAGTGTTTGGGGTTTTTGCCAGGCCAAGAGCCTGAGAATGGGATCTTGCATAAAAAGTTATAGTACATTAGATGAACAAGCAGACTGTCTTTGTTCCTGACATTCACCGAGGAGTGCCAGCATCAGTTTGGGAAGCAGTCAGGCTAACACTGAGGGATAAGACAGATGATGTGGGTGGATCTGAGAACCAGGTGGGCAGGAAGGGGCTTCAATCCTGAGGAATGGGAACCAGAATCACAGCTGAGTCACTCTCACTAGACTTAAGCTGTGGAACTGTCATCTCCCCTACCAGACCTGGGTGAAACCAGTGTGATATTGAAATAGGATTAATAAGTGGCTCTTTATTTAATTCAATAAACTTCATCTGCTTCTCTATAGGAAGAAACTGCCACAGTGATTAGCCTAGACAACTTGACTTCAGTGAAAGCTTCCTTCTTGTTAAGAAACAGCCTTTCAACAATGCACTTAAAACCCCTAGAAAAACCTGAGATCCCCAGGGGACCACCTACCTCTCCATCCAGATGATCTAGTAGAATGCACATGCTGGACATCAGGATGGCCGGGACACGCTCCGCTAGTTCTGTCAGGAAGGTGGCAAAGCTCTTTGCCCCTGAAGGGTCCCGACTCAACTCCTGGGGACACTTCTGTCCAATCTCTCTACACAGGGGAAAAAACATAGCCATAGCAGCGTAACTTAATTACTCAGGTCCCAGTAAGGGAAGGTAAAGTTGGTGTCTAATATCTGAAGGAATCTAATGTTACACAGAGAAGCAATTTCCAATCTTTATACTCTCCCTGAGGGAAATGAAAATTAGAAACTTAGAGAAGGAAGGGTCACCTTACAATCTCTCCTACTATGCTCTTCATTCCATAATCAGTTGCCCACAGACTCACAGCTGCCACCAGTACAGATGCCAGGTGTTCAAAGTGCTGCAGCATCTGAATGATCTTCACAGTGGCACCTGTGGAAGTGCTACACATGAGAAATCATGGGCCAAATGAAAAGGGCGGGGCAAAGCGGAGGGCTAACTTACTCAGCATATGGTTATAACGTGTCAAGGCGACACCAAGCAGGTGTGTTATGGCTTCCCGGGTGGAGCGGTTCTTCTGGTGACTAATGGTGGGGTTCTCCAGGAGGCGGTAGCAGCAGCCAGTAACCAAACTGAGAAAGGAAGAGTTGAGATGGTGACATCAGCGGTCTGGACTCAACTACATTGGTCTTGCCTCATTCATTCCACCTCTGCTGCCCGAGTCAGGGTCTTCTAGTTTTCTTTATTCTATCGCCTTCTACACCAAGTTGCTTCACTTTGCTGACCCCCAAAGGAGGAAGATAGGTACTTCCTCCTTCTGGATTACCAACTTTCAACCAGTTATAACGTCTACAGAAGCTGAATATATGATAAAAGACAGGACAAAATCACCACTGACTTCTCATTGTTAAATGGCCAATGCAGTCCTCATCTTAGTTGACCTTTCAGCTGCATCTGACACAACTGGTCACTTCTTTCTCCTTGAAACATGGCTCATTTGGTACCAGGAGGCCAGACTCCCTTCTCAGTTTCTTCAGCTGGTTCTTCCTCCTCATCTCACTCTCCTGATGCTAGAGGGCCCCAAGGTACAGTCCTTGGATTTCTGCTCTCTTCTAGCTATGCTTACTGATTTAGTGATCTCATTCAGTCGCATGGCTACAAATACCATTTATATAAATACATTATATTCCCAAATGTGTGCTCTAGCTTAGACCACTCTCCTGTCTTCCTCCAGCTTTGTACATTCCACAACCAAATCTGACATTATTTGGATGTCTAATAGGCACCTCCAGCTTTCTATGTCCAAAGCAGAACTTCTACTGTCCCCCCAAACACGCTCCCACAGCCTTCCCCGTTATTTCAGTTACTGGCAGCTACATTCTTCCAAATGCTCAGGCAAAAACCCTGGGTGAGTCACCCTCGACCACACCCTCCCTCAAACCTCACATGCATCTGTCAGCTCATCCCGTAGGCTCTCCTTAAAGAACAAGTACAGACTGCATGCACTTCTCCCCATCTCCACCGCCCTCTTGGGCCTAAGCAACTGTCATCTCTTGCCCAAGTGACCGCCACAGCCTCCTTACTCGTCTCCCGCTTTCCTCCTTTCCCTCCAGAGTCTGTTTCAACACAACAGCCAGGATGACCCTGTTGAAGACAAGCCAGACCACCTCACTGCCCTGCTCCGAACCCGAGTGGCCCCATCTCACTCTGATAAATGCCAAACCGTGATGGCCTATGAGGACCTGCAACTGGCTCCCTGTTGCCCCGACCTCACAGCCTACCCCTCACCCTGTCTCAGCTGCCAGCTCTGGCCTCAGCGCTCTTACTTATATGTGCTCAACACACTCCCTCCTTCGTCCTTGCTGTTTCCTGCCCTTGCCCTTGCTCTCCCTCCAAATATCCTCATGGCTCTCATTACCTTCTCGAGGGCTTTGCTCAAATGTCACCATCTCAAAGGGGTCTTGCTAGAACAGCTGATAAAGATTACAACACTTTCCCATCAAACTTCCCACTCCTTCCACAGTAATAAACTATAAGACGTATTATATATTTTTACTTATTTAAAAAATTGTCTTCTGATCTAAAATATAAACTCTAAGAGGGCAGAAACACTGGTTTTCAGTGACTTTAATGACACCTGCCATGCACCTAGGAGATTCTCAGTAAATACTGTTTCATGAATGAAAAAATGGCATTAAAGATGAGAAATTCAACGCAGTTTCTAATCTTCATTATCTACTTCTGAACAATTCAACGTAATGGGAATACTTCTGTGTATTACAGACAGAACTGAGGGATGAAATGAAGTATTTAAAAGGCATATCTAGTAAAGCAAATGTGGTAAAATGTTAACATTTGAGGAGTCTGAAGGATATAGAGGATTCTTTGTACTATTCTTGCAACTTTTCTGTAAATCTGAAATTATTTCAAAATAAAAAGTTAAAAAATTGAAAAACAACAAAACAAAACAAACAAAAAGCATATCTAGGGCTTCCCCGGTGGTGCAGTGGTTAAGAATCCACCTGCCAATGAAGGGGACACGGGTTCGATCCCTAGTCTGGGAAGATCGCACATGCCGCGAAGCAACTAAGCCCGTGTGCCACAACTACTGAGCCTGCGCTCTAGAGCCCACACACCAGAACTACTGAAGCCCATACACCTAGAGCTGGTGCTCCACAACAAGAGAAGCCACCGCAATGAGAAGCCCATGCACCGCAACGAAAAGTAGCCCCTGCTCGCCGCAACTGAAGAAAGCCCGCACGCAGCAACAAAGACCCAATGCAGTCATTTATTCATACATACGTACATACATAAATACACACACACACACACACACACACACACACACAGCATATCTAGCAACAGAGCCCTCATTCCTCACAGCCAATATCACCTATAGCAATCAACTACCCACCTGACAAACTCCTCTTCGATTACTGAGTGACTCCACAGGTGACGGATGTCCAACTGGAGCAGCTGTGTTAAAAGCTGAAGAATTGGTTGCCTCTCTTCTTCCCAGTCAAAGCCATGGGTTGCCTTGGCCAGGGCTTTCCTACCCTAAAAAAGCATATACTTAAGAAAAAATAAAGAAGCCGAAAGGATCATGATCTGCTAGTCTGAGTGCCCAAACTATCCAGTATTGAGACAAGGTAGAAGGAAAGACAGAAGTATTACAAGTTCCAAAATATAAAAGAGCTGCTTGTCAGCAAAAGATACACTGTGGTACTTTTGAGTGCCTCTTCATAAACCTTAAACATGGGTCAAGGGCAGAAAGGAAAAGATTCTCAGAATCACTGAATTCCATCTTTCCCACCAATTCCTGTATCTCCCCAGATCCCATATTAAGTGAGCCAGGAACAACAAATTACCTTCCCACCAAGGGCCAGGTCCATGAGGCTTTTCTGGCTGGCCATGGTCTCAAAGGATTCCAAGAGGCATATCAGAGCATAGCAGTTCATCTTGAGGGCATTTAGGTGTGCGCTTCTATCTGACCCACTCAAAGCTGCATCATCCAAGATGGCAGGAAGTTCCTGGGTGTGGCGGGATACCACTGCGAGGGGCAGGATCTGGAGTCAGTTTCATTCACTTTCCTCATACAACCCAACTTCAAAACCCCAAGCACTTGCAGCCATCAGATTACCAAAGATCTGTGTTTCATCTCTCAGTGGCTACAACACAAGCTAAGTCCTCTGGGACCCCTGACCCTGATATCCTGAACATGCCCTATCCCTACTCTCTCACTCCAGTTACCCCAATTTCTCTCTGGCAACAGGAAGAACTGCCTCTATTGAAGAGAGGCCGTTCAAGAGTGGGAAGGATTTATTGTTGGTCTGCCCTTACAGTGAACACACATAACTCTGTATTGCCCACCAAGATTACAGACCTATAGGTCAGAGGTCCCCGGGCTTAGCCAAACCAACTGAATCACCACAGCCTTGATATCATCATGTGGCAGGAAACAGTAAACAAACAAACAGCAACACACACCTTCCATCCCCTACCCCCGACCCATAAACACCTTTTATCCCATAAACACCTTTTATCAGGAATTCCAGAGTATCTTCCTTGAGGCCAGGGTCTATACTTCGAAAGTGACTATGAGGGAAAGAAAGTGCGGGGGGGTGAGACAGGAACCTGCAGAGCCCATTCTAATAGATCAGATCGAACCTGAGGAATCTAATACTTAAAAAAAAAAAAACATGATCGAACCTGAGGAATCTAATACTTAAAAAAAAAAAAACACGTGAAATTACTCGACTGAATAAATATGGTGGCAAACTGGGGTAAATGCTCACGAGTAGAAATATCCGCACCCAGAACCATCTATCAGTGAACTATCATTTGGAACTTCAGGACTAACATGCAAAGTTAGGGCAAAGAGCCACCCGTTCTTTTTAAAGTATCAGAGGGTACTTTACTCACTGCAGAATGCTGTAGATGGTATCAAAATGCTCCAGCATAGCCAGGGGCCCCTGAGCTCGAAAGGCAGCCTGAAATGCTATAAAGATGAAAGAAACTGATCAATACAGAGGGACAGGCCTTTTTGGTAAGTTCTATTCATGGCAGAAAATGGAGTTAATTGCTTTTCTTGGTAGAATCACAAAAGTAGACACTTCATTTCAATGTATTCTCCTATTATAGTAACATCTGACACTTTGTCCTGTTTTACAATTAAAGCCTTACTTGAGTTTTCTTACCACATCTCTGAACTAGATGAAGCAAACAGTACTGTGCCTATTTTATGGGAAAATAAATTAAATGTCTGAGTAGTTATGTGACTTGTCCAAATGAGTAATGAACACAAACTCAGGATCTTTTTTTTTTTTTTAATTTTGAAATTACAAAGGTAGCAAAAACATTACAGAGTTCCTGTATTTTTCACCCAGAAAATGGTAACATCTTATATAACCATAGTACAAGGATCCATTCTAAACCAAGAAATGAACATTAATTCAATGTTATTAACTAATCTACAGATCTTACTTGAATTTTGCCAGCTGTTCTATTTTTGTCCTTTTCCCAGACCAGGAGCCAACCTAGGGTACCACAATGCATCGATTTATCATACCTCCTTAGTCTCCTCCAATCTTTGTCTTTCATGATCTTGACACTTGAAGTGTATTTGCCAGTTATTCTGTAGAACGTTCCTCACTTTGGGTTTGTCTGCTATTTTCTCATGATTAGATTGAGGTCATGCACTTCTGGCTAGATCACTGAGAAAGGGAGGATGGGTCCTTCCGATGCATCATACCCAGAAGTAGGTGATGTCAATGTCTTATTACTAGCGATATTAACTTTGATCAGTTGGTAGTGTTTGCCTGGGTGTCTCCGCTACAAAGTTACTATTTTCCCCTTTGCAACTAATAAGTATCTTGCGGGGAGATACTTTGAAAATCCTGTTTCTCACCACATTCTGCCCACTTATTTAAGCATCTATGGATGATTCTGGCCTGCCACAATTATTACCTTTACTAAATGGTGATTCGTCTGTTTCCATCATTCCTTTTATGCTTACTTAATGGGAATGCCAGGCTAACTATGAGCTGTTACTTTCCCTTCATTTATGTATCCAATTATTTGTTTATAACAGAATGGGCTCATGAACGTTTCTTTTATTCTGTGTTTTAATCCATTCTTCTTATTATTAATTTTGTTGCTCAGACTGTCCCATACTTGACCACTGGGAGCTCCTTCAACTTGGCCTGTGTCTCTGACATGCTCCCTTCACTCTTGTTCTCTTACTTTCTTGTACCACAAGATGTTCCAGGCTCGTCTTGTACCTTCCCTGGCTCAGTCCTGGAATCAACCATTCTCACTGGAGTCCTGGTTTCTTTTATGAGAGAATGGTATGTAGAAACCAAGTTCTAGGCCCTAGTTAAGATCACTGCTGTTGGAGCTTTTAGGCCCTGTCAGTAGACAAAAGCAGGATATACATATATGTAGGTATAAATGCACACACCCCTATATTTTTATCTGTGTATATATTAAAAACATAAATTCACTTATATATTTGCTTAATCCTAGTATACACATAAAACAGTTTCAGAATTGCTAACCCACACCCCTTTAAAAAATAAATTTACTAACTACCTTACGCTAATCGTGTAAAGTTCTTTTATATACAGTTTACAGTCAAAATACTGGACTTCCCTGGTGGTCCAGTGGTTAAGACTCCGCACTTCCACCGCAGGGTGTGCGGGTTCGATCCTTGGTCAGGCAAGATGCCGCAGGCCACACAGCGCAGCCAAACAAAGCAAAACAAAAAAACTGAAATACTGGGTTTCCTAGTTACTTAGGTTAGTTATTTTCTTCTGCAATCCTTTAGTGTGATTATGTCAAACATCTGTAATACACTTAGGTTCATTTGTTACCACAAATTTTCCTTGATTTATGATGCGGTTACATGTTGAAAAATCCCCTGTAAGCTGAAAACATTGTAAGTCAAAAATTTAATACACCTAACTCACTGAATATCATAGCTTAGCCTAGCCTACCTTAAACATGCTCAGAACACTTACATTAGCCTGCAGTTGGGCAAAATCATCTAATACAAAGCCTATTTTATAATAAGGTCTTGAATATTTCTCATAATTTATTGAACACTGTACTGAAAGTGAAAAGCAGAATGGCTGTCTGGGTACAGGATGGCTCTAAGTGTATGGGTTGTTTACCTTGTGATTATGTGGCTGCCTGGGAGCTGCGCTTGCTGCCCAGCATCATGAGAAGAGTATCCTACTACATACTGCTAAACCAGGAAGAGATAAAAATTCAACATTCGAAATATGGTTTCTACTGAATACATATTGCTTTTGCACCATCATAAAGCTGAAAAATCATAAGTTGAACCACTGTAAGCTGGGGGACATCTGTACTTGTATTACATTTTGAAAATCCAGCATTTGTTTTTTTGGGGGGCTGCAGTTCCCCGACCAGGGATTGAACCTGGGCCACAGCAGTGAAAGCCTGAAATCCTAACCACTAGGCTACCAGGGAACTCCCTGAAAACCCAGCATCTTTTGACTCTCAAACTCAGTGCTCTTTTCATCTTCACTGTACTGCTTCTATATAAAAACTTCAGTATAAAAGGGAGTAGCAGGGCTTCCCTGGTGGCACAGTGGTTGAGAGTCCGCCTGCCAATGCAGGGGACACGGGTTCGTGCCCCAGTCCGGGAAGATCCCACATGCCGTGGAGCGGCTGGGCCTGTCAGCCATGGCCACTGAGCCTGCGCGTCCGGAGCCTGTGCTCCGCAACGGAAGAGGCCACAGCAGTGAGAGGCCTGCGTACCACACACACACAAAAAAAGCGAGTAGCAGCTAATTATGACTTATAACATGCAAGAGTAGCAAGGCAGCATGGGAGTTGTTATTTCTTTTTCCTGGCTGCGATGGGTCTTTGTTGCTGCGTGCAGGCTTTTTCTAACTTCAGTGAGTGGGGGTCACTCTTCATTGTGGTGTGCGGGCTTCTCATTGTGGTGGCTTCTCTTGTTGTGGAGCACAGGCTCTAGGTGCATGGGCTTCAGTAGTTGTGGTGCATGGGCTCAGTAGCTGCAGCACGTGGCCTCAGTAACTGCAGCATGCAGGCTCAGTAGTTGTGGTACGTGGGCCCTAGAGTGCGTGGGCTTCAGTAGTTGTGGTGCGTGGGCTCAGCAGTTGCGGTGCGTGGGCTCTAGGGCAGGGGGGCTTCAGTAGTTGTGATGTGCGGCCTCTAGAGCACAGGCTCAGTAGTTGTGACGCACGGGCTTAGTTGCTCCGCGGCACATGGGATCTTCCCGGACCAGGGATCGAAGCGTGTCCCCTGCATTGGCAGGCAGATTCTTAACCACTGCACCACCAGGGAAATCCCGGGAGTTAACTTTTGAACCAAGTTGTATATCTAGTTCTTTCTGTGGATGGGGAGGGAAAGAATTCCACCAAATTCTTCTTTTCTGCAGTAAGAAGTGGGTTTGCCTAGAAAGCAAAGCTTGAACCTTGTACTACATTATCACTGCTGGCTCACTGACCTGATTCATCATATTGCAGTGTTATGCTGTTCAACTACAACCTGGTCCTCTGCGATGCTTAACAAACTATTTTATTTCTCCAATTCCTACTGACTCCCTAGCGCTATACCCATAGCATGTTCCCCCCTTTCTTTATACCACTTCTTATGCTTTGCCTCTCTTCTTTTACCAGATGACTGCTTTCTACTTTACCAAAAAGAATGAGACCCAAAGCATGGGTTCCCTCATGTAATCCTGCCTCTCTGTCAACAAGTCATTCTGCCAACACCTTCTCATTCTTTGCTTCAGTCTCAAGTGAATAGATTTTCTGTTCTAAAGCTAAGCTGTCTCACTGCCCCAAAGACTTGTCTCCTTTCTTTCACCTCTGGCTTCATCCTCTCTAGGGAATGCTCTTTTCCTGACAATGTGCTCAGGCCCCTACTTCTTTAAAACAAACAAACCAAAAATGATCAGTGCCTTTCATTTGACTTTGCTCTCATATCCCTTTAAAATTTTGTGTAATCTTTCTCAATTCCCTGAAACCTAGTTTCTGAAATTTACCAATCTAACAGCTATTCTCTCTTCAAAGATTACCCATTACCTATTTTTTATTACATCCAATGATTCTCTCCATTCACATCCCCCTTTACTTCTCTGAAGCATCACCCGCTGATCTAGTCTAGTCACCCTGCTTAGGTTTACATGTGGCTTGAACATTTACTAGGCTAAGCTACTTAGCTTACCAAGTCTCAGTTTCCTCTTTTGTAAATTGGGAATAATAACAGATCATACCTCATAGGGCTTTTCAGAATTTTTTGGTAAAGATTAAGTGAGATAATCCACGTGAAACAGTCAGTACAATACTTAGCACATAATGTAACTGAGTACTTGAAAGCTATCTCCCACTCTTACAAACCTCCTTCTGTAATCTGGAAAATACAGTAAAATGAAAATGAGAAAGAAATAAACACTGTTAACATCTGGCTCATTTTTTTCAGTTTATTTTCTATGCATACTATTTCTATTGTTGAGGTCATGTCACATATTCAACTCTCTGTTCCATTTTTTTAAAACTTAATATTACAATAAGGAAATTTTAAAAAACCTTTGTAATTGTTTTTAATGACTGCATAACATTCCACTGAATGTACCTCAATTAACTTACTGTTCCTCTATCATTAGACGTTATATTTCTAATTTTTTCCACTAATTATTAACACATTTACTCCCCTTGTAAATCTGGATTATATCCCACTGACTGATTACTCCATTCATGTAACTACACAAATAAAAGTGGCTTGAAAAAACATAAAACCATGCCAACTATTCTCACTTTATGACCTCAAGTAGGCCCTTAGTATTTCTTAGTAAGCCTATATAACAAGTTCCCAGGCCTATTTGCTTTCTTCTAGGCAATTATTTCACACCTTTCCTCTGTTCATAACATCAAGATCATTTTCCGCCAATGCACCTTCAGTTAAAGGCTTCACTTCCTATCTCACTGAGAAAACTGAATCGGACAGAAGAGAAACTCCAACTGTGCCAAGGTCTGTATTTATCGGCACGACCTGCACCTGTGCCCTAAGCTCTGCCTTTTTTTTTTTGCTGCTGTGGATAAAGTGTCCATGCTCTAATAACCCACCTCCTCCCCCGAGCACCAGATCGCTTACTCTGACTCCTTAAAGGATACTGCTCCCGACACTCATTCACTCTCCCTCTGTAGCATCAGCTTTCCCCCCTCTCTAATTGTTCCCATTCAGCACATACACATGTAATGTTGCCCATCTTAAAAAAAAAAAAAGTCCTCCCTTGACTCTGCCTGCCCCTCCAGCTATGCCCTATTTCTCTGCTACTCCTTAAAGCAAAACAACCAGAAAGGGTTATCTAAACTCATCCTCTCTAACCTCTCTCTTCCCATTTTCTCATAAACGTATTCCAATCAGGCTTCATTCCCACGGCTCTGAAATAGTGTTCGAGGTTACCAGCCATTGCCACATTGCTAAGTCCAGCAATTAAATGTGTAGCTGATCTCTCCTTTCCCTTTTGAAATTTCTCTTAATTTAGCATCTTTGTTCACTTTCTGCCTCAACAACTAGTCCTTAGTTTCTTCTACTGGTTCTCTCTTTTTCCCAGCCTCTACATGTTGGACTGCCTTAGGTCTTATGTCTTGAAACTGCTTTTCTTCTCCATCAATACTTACTCCAATCTCACAGCTTTAAACACCCTCTACATGCTGAATATTAAATCCCAAATGTGTATCGTTAGCTGGAACCTCTCCCCTGAACTCCACAATCATATAACCAACAGTCTAAACGCACTCCTCTCATACTCTACCCATCTCAGTAAATGACAACTCCATTCTTCTAGCTGCTCAAGTCAAAAAGCCTTATTCATAATCATCCACAATTCTTCGTTCTCGAACCCTGTAAATCCAATCCAGTCCATCAACAATCCTGTTGGCTCTACTTTCAAAATTCACTCAGGATCTAACCTTTTATGATCACCTCCACTGCTATCACCCCAGGTAAGCTGCCTGGTATTATTTTATTAGCCTCTTAATTAGTCCCCTGCTTCTTCCCTTCCCCCTTACAGTCCCTGCTCAACACAGTAGATATACTTTTAAAATGTCAGACCATGTCACTCCTGTGCTCAAAACACAATGGCTTTCAAGCTCACTTTCTCTGAAGCTGAAGTCTTTACCATGACCCACAACACTCTAGATCAGTGCTTCTCCAACTGAAATGTACATCCGAATTACCTGGGGATCTTCTTAAGAAATGGATTTCTGATTCAGTAGTTTGAGGATAGGTCTTCCTCCTGCATGTCTAATAAGCTCCTAAATCACGATACTAATGCTCCTGGTCTGAAGACCACTCTGAAGAGCAAGACTCTAGAATAATCTGTACCACTTCCCACCTGACCTCTCTTTCCCTAGAGTACTCCCCTCCAACCACGCTGACATTTCCCCACACCTCAGGGCCAGCACTGGCTTTCCTGTCTGCTTAGAATGCCCTTCCTTGAGAATCTGCATAGTTAACTTCCTCACTTGTATGGTCTCTGCTCATATGCCACCTATCAGCAAGCCTTCTCTGATCATCCAACATAAAATGCTAGCCCATAACCTGGCTCACCGTAATCTTTTTTATCTTTACTTTTCTCCTTGGCATTTACAACCATCTGACATACTCCATATTTATTTATTACTTGTTGAAAGCCTTGAGAGAAAGAACTTTGTCACCTTGGCTGCTTTATTTACTGTTGTACCCCAGTGCCTAGAACACTGCCTGGCACATAGCATAACACCAGTAAATACTTGAACAAATTAAATGACCTGATCTTGTGTATTTATAGTAGAACTTATATTTAGGGTTCTAAATACCAAAAGCAATGCAACTGTTATAAAAAGGACTCTTTTTTTTTTTTTTTTTTTTGTGGTATGCAGGCCTCTCACTGCTGTGGCCTCTCCCGTCGCGGAGCACAGGCTCTGGACGCACAGGCCCAGTGGCCACGGCTCACAGGCCCAGCCGCCCTGTGGCATGTGGGATCCTCCCAGACCGGGGCACGAACCCACGTCCCCTACATCGGCAGGCGGACTCCCAAGCACTGCACCACCAGGGAAGCCCTAAAAAGGACTCTTAAAAGGAATGAGCACTCATGTAACAAAGTGATGCATAATAACAACTGAAGAACAGTTTGCTAGAGTGTGCAGCTTGTGCCATTGGTGATGCACAGATCCACGCAATATGGAGAGAATGGTCTCTCTGTGGACACCCATCAACTCCACACTCTGTTCTCTTCCTTGCTTACCAAATGATGATATGTTCAGGTTTAGGGAAGCCTAGGTAATGATATTGATCAATTTAGCCAATCTGGATAATTCCACTTCCCTTACCAGTAGTTAGGGAAATAGGCACCTGATCCAGTTCTGGCTAAGTCTGTTATAAGACTTCTGGTAGTTTTAAAACAAGAAAGAAGAAAAAGCACAAGACAGAAAAATCCCTTCTTCTACTTCTGCACATCAGAGCAAGGAGCTGTCATCTGGCAACAATGATGGGAAGGCCAAGAAGAAACAAGCTGAAATTATATTATCAAAGTACTTGATAATTAATGAACCCTACTTGTTGTAGGAGATAACAAACGAAGTAGGTTATTATCCAGATGAGGAAACCAAGGCACAGAGAGAATCAGTAACTGTCCAAGGTCAGAGTAGTGCAGCCAGGATTCAAATCTGGGCAGCCTGGCTCCACAGCCTTAATCTCTACCCTCTATAACTCTCCAAAGCAATCTAACTGACACAAGACACTTCCAAGAAGTACACTGACATTACGGATGGGGTCTTGTTGATAACGCATGAATTGTTCTCGGTCATCTCTAGGTTTCAATGGGCAACTGCACTGTACATGTATTGTACAGCGTTGCAACTGTGCACATATGTTTTCCATTATCGCACTCTTGGAAATGTGATCTAGACTCTAAAAAAGTATTACCTGAAACGGGTCAGGTCAAGTCCCAGACATTCTAGGAGCTATCTTCTCCTACAACTCTTAAAGCCACCAGTACTTTATTTTGGCATATAGTAAGAAGTCAAGATCTAAAATAAAATTCTCCCCAAAGACTAACCATACACACCAAGACTGTTTATTGAATAACCTAGAGAAGGTGGTCAATGAATATACTCTTCGTGTAATGCAACGCTAGGGAGAAAACAGTAAGGAATAGGAAAGACATGTTCCGTGCCCCCATGGAGCTTAGTGGTGTAGTGGGACAGACAGACAAAATATCATCACATGTGGGTGGTTGTTTTGAAGTGCTAGGCACAGTGGCAGCTATGGAGTCTTACCTTTAAGGTGCGATGGAAGATGTCTGATGGACAGTACCTCTTGCACGACATACTGATTCACCCCTCCACTTTTCAACAACTCCTCTGGGGATAAGGGCAGATGGAACTCATACAGTTGGGGAGACATCTTCCCCCAGTGGCTCACAGGGCTAGAAGCCAAACAGCAAACAAGTCAGGGTCTATATCTAAGGGTCGTCTTTTTAATCTGGTTCTATTATTCCCGTCCTCCAATACATAACACTTTTTAGTCTTACATCAAGCTAATAACATTATCTTAGAGCGTGTGAGATTAGGCCTGGCCTAGAATCTAATTCTAGTTGTGACTCTGACACTTGGCCATGTCACTTAACCCCCTGGGCCCCATCTGTCAAGCAGGATTACTGATCTCTGATTACTTTACAAAATTTCTCAGGATCAAATGAGTCAAGGGGTATTAAAGTATTTAAAGAACTGTAAAGTGGCATATCGATGCGTTAAGTTAGCATTGTTATTTCTGTTTTTATAGGCAAAACTTCTTAAGTATATAGACACTGTCTCATCTGAGGTCAGAACGGTGACCCAGTATGGGCTAATGGGCTTCCTGTCTCCAGAATGAGAGAACGTGAACATTTACTATTTGTTTACTCTGTGCCAGGTTCTGTTCGGCTATTTGAACGTCCTATCTGATCTAAGTCTCCAAATGCCAATCTCATTAAGTGCATAGTAATATAGCTCAATTTACAGATGAGGAAACTGAGACTAAGAAAGGTTAAGCGATTTGCCCAAATTCCACTGCGGATCTGTGAGACTTACTGTTTCTACCACGTCGTACCACAAGGACACACCCACTAGACCTCCCAGCCCAGTACCGCGTCCTACAGCCCGGTGGCCGATTTTCCCGGCCTCTCCTTCCCCGCTCCCCCTCAACACCGCACCTTACAAGAGCACTTCTCCAGCCGTTCCTCCAACTCGGGATGTAGGGCTGAAACGAAGGAAAAACCAAGGAGGGCACCAGACGCACCAATCTGCGACGCGGCACTCCCGTGGGTAGAGAGACCGACCAATACCCGCCAGGCGGAGGCAAAAGCCCGCCTCCGAGCCGGGCGCCGCGCGGGCAAAGCCACAAAAGTGCAGTTCAAACCTCAACGGCCGCAAGGGGGCCAATCGCGACGCTCGCTGCAGACACCGGCCAATCAGAGCGCAGGAGGCGGAAGGCCCGAGGAGGGCGGGGCCTAGATTCCGGCTCCCCCCCACCCCCCACACGCCGTAGTCTCGCGGCCGCCTCCTTCCCCACAGGGTCCTCTTTTTTCGCGGTCGGTGGAGAGGAGGCTCTGGCGGTGCCTGCCAGAGATGCTGCGTTTGTAGCTGGGCAGTGGCCGTGCCCCTGGGACCGTGACCCACTCCGTCACCCCCAAGACAGGAGGCAAGTTCAGGCCGGCAGTTAGAAGGCTTAGGCTCTAGTCCAGGTTCCGCCATGTCCTCTGCCTTATGACGTCCAGTAGGTCACTTCACTCCCTCAGCCTCAGATTTCCTCCCCTGTCGAACTGGGGGAATAAAAACAGCTACAGCGCAAAACTGCTGTGGGGCACAGAGAAAGGAAGCTCTGGGTTCCCGGTTCCGGACCTTCCTCTCCCTCAGTTGAGGGACGCCCACGGAAACAAGAAAGGGTGAATTTGTTTGACCTTCAGCTTTGGGGGTAGCTAGGCAACGAGACGAGTCCCTCAGCTCTTCCGGAGCTCCAAACCTTCCGGCGGGCAGGCCGGAAGCGCCTCGGCTGGGTGGGGCGTCAAAGACCTTCTGCAACGGAACCTGGAGGGCGGGGCTCGTGGCTGGGGAAGGCGGGGCCAGGCTGGGTCTCACCCGGAGCTGCCTGCGTAAAGCCCAAGATGGCTGCGTGCACGTAGTAGCCTGGTGAACCCAGCGGGGACGGTTCTTGTTCTCTCCTTGAAGGCAACGTCTAGCCTTCCCTCCTGGGCTTGTGAGGTGGGCTGTTGTAGGGGAGGGATGAGAGCAATGGCAGGGAACCTCTCTTGGGTGGCAGGCGGCCTCTCTTTGGTGGCAGGCAGGAGCCTATGGGGCCAGGTGCCGCTGGCCTGCAGAAGCTTCTCTCTGGGTAAGTGGCTGATGCAGAAGGACGCCCCTAGAACTACTTCTCAGTAAGCGGCTCAGATTCATTCCTTTTCTTCCCCATTCCTAGGTGTTCCCAGATTGTTCCATGTGAGGGTCACCCTCCCGCCCCGCAAAGTGGTTGATCGTTGGAACGAGAAGAGGGCCATGTTCGGGGTATATGACAACATCGGGATCCTGGGTAAGACTGGACTCCGTAGTGCAGAATTTCAGAACGGCAGTTATGCTGTAATGACTATCTTTTTTCACCTGTGTAGAAATGGTACCTTCTTCAGTAGTAAGAACAAACACGTGGCTATTTACGTTGTGTTCGGCATTGTTCCGTGTGCCCCGCATATGCATTAACATATTTCATCCTCATAACCTTTTCACTTTGCAGATGAGGAATCTGAGGCACAGGGAGGTTAAGTAGTTTTTCCAAAGCTAGTAAATGGCAGGGCCAGAATTTGAACCCCAAGCAGTCTTGCTCCAGAGCCTATGCTCTTGTTACCCTAGCGTAATGTGTTTTGTCTCTAGGTGCTGCTCAGGGAGATGCAACCGTGTTGAAGGCTTAGCTGGTGGAGGCTGGGTTCTCTCCTCTTGGAACTAATACCTTCTCTCACATTACACAGGAAACTTTGAAAAGCACCCTAAAGAACTGATCAAGGGCCCCATATGGCTTCGAGGCTGGAAGGGGAATGAATTGCAGCGTTGTATCCGAAAGAAGAGAATGGTTGGAAATCGGATGTTCACTGATGACCTGCACAACCTGAACAAACGCATCAGCTATCTCTACAAATGCTTTAACCGACGTGGAAAGTACCGGTAGAAGTGAATGCTGGGAACTGTGGAAGAGGCGTATCTGTCACCCAAGAGAAAGGGAAAGTGCTTTTCCTTATGAGGAAAGGGATTTGTATGCTCTCAGGAATAAAATGGGACTTCTTTGAAATCTGTTATCCACGCCTTTATTTCCCTCTAGATGCTCCTTCTACTCATTCATGCGACTAGGAAGTGGAACTCATCCCTAAGTCTTATAGTCTTAGGTTTGGACTTCACCACTTGCCCTTTGCAGTCCAGCCATACCTATGGTGTTTAAAAACTAAAAAATTATTGTTGGCATCTTTTGACGTTTGGCCCTTCATGTACTGAAGGTGGTCATTTTAAATTGCCCCACAGTGCCATCATGTTAAATGTATTTTTAAAAACCGTTCCACACTGAAATGAAGTATAATAGAAAAATGGAATTATGCTTCTGCACTAACCTTGTCAAAAAATATTGATTGAGTACCTTTTCTGAGCTGAGAACGGTAGGAAAACCAAAATGTATATCCTCCCCCCATGCTTTTCTAGTTAAGTGTATAAAGTTATAGTCTCACAGGTACACTTTAATAGGAGGCATTAAGTACCATATGAGTTAAGTACCATATGAGTGGTTCCTAAGCCTGATTGATCATCAGAATCTCTGGGTAGTTTAACAATTTAAAAAGTCTACTCCCTGCCCCCAAAGATTTATGATCTGTAGAGCTGAGCTGAAGTCTTGTGGGTCTATGTGGGTGGGTTTGGTTTTTTTTTTAATAATTTTTTAAAAATGTATCCATCCGTATAGGACATATGGACATCCATATAGGATATATAGACATTTCAAATTAAGAGTAATCAGGGACTTCCCTGGTGGCGCAGTGGTTAAGAATCTGCCTGCCAATACAGGGGACATGGGTTCGAGCCCTGGTCTGGGAGGACCCCACATGCTGTGGAGCAGCTAAGCCCGTACACCACAACTACTGAGCCTGTGCTCTAGAGCCCGCGGACCATGACTACTGAAGCCCGCGTGCCTAGAGCCCGTGTTCCGCAACAAGAGAAGCCACCGCAACGAGAAGCCCACACACCACAACAAAGAGTAGGCCCCACTTGCCATAACTAGAGAAAGCCTGCGCGGCAACAAAGACTGAACGCAGCCAGAAGAAAAAAAAAAAAAAAAAGTAATCAGATGAGAAGTTTTCTCACAGCTTGCTTTTTGTGCTCCTTCTTGAGGCAACCACTCTTACGACATTCTTTTTAATCTTTCTGGATATATACTGTGCATGTACAAGCTTATATTATCTATCTGTCTATCTACTTTATAAAAAAAGTAGGATTCCATGCACACTAAGTTACATTTTCACTTAATGTAGCTTAGGTACGGTTTTATATTCTCAAGTTATATACCATAATGGTTTAAACTGTTCCATTTTGATAGACATTTAGATTGTTTCCAGGCTTTTGCTTTTGATTTTTCAAAGTATGACTCCTCTGATTTTAAGTAGTTCTAATTTTAAAAGCCAGGTGATTTTAATTAGCTGTGTTTGGAAACCACTGATGTGGGTGATAAATAACCTAGATAAGAGAATGTGTTTGGCCTAATCAGAAGAGGCTTCATAGAAGAGGTTGGATTTCAGGAAGCAGAGAAAGAAGTAGAACATTTCAAGTGGGGAAGAGAAGAGTGATCCGTGGTACATGGTGAGGGAACATAGAATGTGTTGGGAGATGGCTGGGTAGGTCTAGCTATAATGAAGCATAGTATGACACTGTCTGCTTTTTCATCTTTTAATAATTTGCTTGGCCATAAATCAAATAAGTTTGACATTACTCAACTGAGAGGAGAAAAATATTGCTACAATTTTAGAATTGTGTATTGATGAGAGTTAAATTCAGTGTCTCCAGAGCCTAGTCTATGTAAGGCTCTCAATAAATATTTGCAGAGTGAAGTAGGGAAAGCTTCCCTGGTGGTCCAGTGGTTAAGACTCTGCGGTCCCAATGCAAGGGGCACAGCTTTGATCCCTGGTTGGGGAACTGAGATCTTGCATGCCACAAGGCATGGCAAAAAAAAAAAAAAAAAAAAACGAAATGGACAAAAAGAAAGTATTTGACATATTGCTTTTAAAGAAATTTTTTATGTGGGTTAAAAGTGCTATTTGTGTTTCTTGCGGGGGGAGAGTTTAGGTTGATATGAGTCTCTAGTATAGTATAGACTATTGATTAAAAACATGTCCTTTGGAGTCAGACAGGTCTGGGTTTAAACTCAAGCTATACCACTCTATTTATGTGACCCTAGGCAAAGTAGGTAATTACTATGAGCCTTAGTTTTTTGTTTTTGTTTTGTTTTTGTTTTTGTTTTTGCGGTATGGAGACCTCTCACTGTTGTGGCCTCTCCCGTTGCAGAGCACAGGCTCCAGACGCGCAGGCTCAGCGGCCATGGCTCACGGGCCCAGCCTCTCCGCGGCATGTGGGATCTTCCCGGATCGGGGCACGAACCCGTGTCCCCTGCATCGGCAGGCGGACTCTCAACCACTGCGCCACCAGGGAAGCCCGAGCCTTAGTTTTTTTTAGCCTGTCAATTAAGAACAATACAATACTTTCCTCATAGGGATATGTGAAGAATAAATGAAATTATGCATGTAAAACAGTACAGAGTTTGGCAAGTGTAAATGGTAATGACACTCCTCTGGAGTGTGTGTAGTTGCCAAGAATTAGAAAAACCTGAAGAAATGAACAGAAATAGGTTTTTTAAATTAACTTTTCAATAAAAGTATTACAAACTAAAGAAAGTGAATTAGTTATAGATATGAATTGAGATTTGAAGGTAAAGGAATTAGGGTGATTAGGTCTCTTATTTGATCCAAATCCTTTAAAAGTATCAGTTTCGATTATCTATTGTTACGTAATACTCCATCTCCAAACTTAGTGACTGAAAACAACATTATGAACTCATATTCTCTGGGTTATCTGGCCTCAGCAGGGCGGTTATGCTCCATTTGGTGTTGGCGGGGGTCAACCATGTGGTTGCATTCAGCTGGGAGCTTGGTTGAAGCAAGGATGTCCAAGATGTCTTCACTCACATGTCTGGTGCCTCAGTTGGAGTGACTGAGATTTTTTTCCACGTGATTTCATTATTCAGTAGTCTAGCTAACCTAAACTTCTTTACATGGAGGCTTGACTCCAGAGGGCAAAAATGGAAGTTGCAAGGTTTTATAGACATAGGCCAAGGAGTGACATGTTGTCACTTGTGCTGCATCCTACCAGTCAAAGTAAGTCACAGGCCAGCACAGATTCAAGGCTATGTGGAAATGTACTCCATTTTTGGATCAGAGAACATGCATGCGATTACAGGGATGTGAAGAAGTGTCCACAGACCTATTTGCAGGCAATCTACCTCAGTAACATTTTGTGTCTTTGTTGGGACTTTATCTTTTGGAAGTCTCAACAGAAGTGAAGCTAATTAAGTACGTGTTGGATTAACTGAAAAGTAGATTTTGGAGAAGTGGATTGATGGGTATACATGACCATACATTATGATCCTGGGTCTCATGTAAATGTATATATGAGAGTGTCAGGACTCAAAGGGAGTGAATTTTTAAAGGGATGGCTGGAGAGGAGCTGGATATGAGAATGGAGAGGTTGGTGTGAAGTATGAGTGGCTCTGGGATACTTTACATGATTTGGTGGGACTAGAGAAGAGAAAATCAAATATTTGAGTTTCTGCTAAGTGCAAGGTGCTCCAAAGAATATGAGTACATGTTTTAGTAGGATGTGTGGTTCTTGGTAAAGAGGAAAATGATCATTTAATTCAATGAGCATTGAATCTTCCTGCTGTGAAGATTTATAAGATCATGTTTTCAAGGACAGAACAATCTTGGTTTTGGTGTGAAACAGTGTGTAATATTTTTATTCAATAAACACTGAACCATTATGTGCAGTGTTATTTGGAGGGACATAAATCACTAAGTCAGGGCTTCCCTGGTGGCGCAGTGGTTGAGAGTCCGCCTGCCGATGCAGGGGACACGAGTTCGTGCCCTGGTCCAGGATGATCCCACATGCCGTGGAGCGGCTGGGCCCGTGAGCCATGGCCGCTGAGCCTGCGCATCAGGAGCCTGTGCTCCGCAACGGGAGAGGCCACAACAGTGAGAGGCAAAAAAAAAATCACTAAGGGTTGGTTCCTGACTCTCAGTAGCTTTCAATCTACTTAAGAGATACAATATGTAAACAATATAAATTTGGATATGATAATTGCATAGGAAAATTAGTTCTTTTTTGGCTGGGGGGAGATCAGAAAAGTTATTTGTTGAAGAGATGACATTTGAACTAAATCTTGGAATAATTCCAGCTGATGGAAATGGGAAATCTTTGTTAAATATGTACAGTAATATCTATAGGGAGGAGCTTTGAAGAGTATGAAATAATTCAGATTGGTAAGGGGCATGGGAGGGGGCAGCCTTGTCTTGAGGACAGACATGTGAGCAAAGGTGGGAATTACACAAGTCTGTAGGACTAGTTAGTGATCATTAACACACAGTAGGCTTTCTCTGATAGTAGGAAATAAGTTTGGATAGGAAATCTAGTGCCAAATAACTAGGAGTCTTGAATGCCAGCCAAGATGAAGAGCTTAAATTTATTTTTTCCCCTGCAGACCAGTGCTGTTCAATCCAAGCAACATGTTAGAATTCTTGTTAGAGCTTGAAACCCAGTGGGACCCCGTGGGCCTTCCTGGGGACTGACACCCCACCACCACTCGTGTCCCCTGCCTCTTGTTTGTAGAAAATCTTTAGCCTCCTAGGCCTTCCCCAAGTTCCAAAGAGCAAATTTAATCAGAGGAGAGAATGCAGAAACAAAGGGAAACAGTCAAGCAAGACAAAATAAATAGCCTTAAAACAAAATCAAGGACCTTTAGTTCCTCCCTGAGGGTTATAAATAATATCCTGAGCTGTATCCTTGAGCTGTTTTGCAGATACTAAACCCCCACCAGGTGTAAGAAGTTAACTACATGCTGACCACAGGCACACAGACCCCAGACTGGCTGGAACCAGAAGTTGATTGAGATTCCTGAAACATCACCCTGTTACCTCACCACCAACCAATCAGAAGGAAGTATACGAGCTGATCATGCACCCTGTGACTCCCTCACACCGTGTTTAAAACCCTTCCCTAAAAGCCATTGGGGAGTTCGGGGAGTTCTGGCCTTTTGAGCTTAAGCTACCCATTCTTCTTGCTTGGCCTTGCAATAAATGCTTTACTTTCCTTCCCAACAACCTGGTGTCAGTAGATTGGCTTTGCTGTGTATTGGGCAAGTGGACCCAAATCCAGGTTTCATAACAAAAAAAAATAAAGAGGAAAAAAAAAAGATTAGAACCTAGACCAATGAAATCAACCTGAGCTGGTGTCCCAAGCATTCATATTTTTAAAAGCTCCATAAGGGATTCTAAATCAGGGTCAAATACTACGGCTTTGGAAAAGTGGAAGAAGACAAGCGAATACTTTTCAAGGTCCATTTACTTTGAGATGTCTGAGCCTCTGAACTCGTATTTTTGCTTTTCGATCTTGCTTGGTTTTATGTATCTCTTTGTCCATCTTCACCACTGACTAGGGCTCATTCCCATTCCCATGAGGGCAGGAACTGTCTTGAACATGTTTGTTCACTGTAATAGTCTAATATCTGGTCTCTTTGGGTACTGGCTCTTAATAGGCCCTTGGTAAATATCTATAGAAGTAATCCATTCAACAGCCATTTACTGAAGGTCACCAGTAGGTTCCAGGGATACAAAGAAAAAAAGATACAACTCCTGCATTTAAAGAATTCCACATAATGCAGGAGGTAGACAAAGAAGCATACTTATAGGGGGACGGGGGAGGGAGAGGGATGGACTGGGAGTTTGGGGTTAGTAGGTACGAACTATTACATTTAGAATGGATAAACAACAAGGTCCTACTGTATAGCACAGGGAACTATTTTCAATCTCCTGGGATAAACCACAATGGAAAAGAATATAAAAAAAGGATGTGTATATGTGTATAACTGAATCACTTTGCCGTACAGCAGAAATCAGCACAACATTGTAAATCAACTACACTTCAATTTAAAAAATAGCAAAGATAATTATAAAATATATCATGGCATTTAAAGCTTGTTAATTACCTACTGTGTAGGTTCAGAGAGGAGGGACGCTTATCCTGGGGGAGCAGGAGTGGGGGCAGGGAAGGCTTTCTGGAGGAGGCCATTACTGAGATATCTTAAAGAGTGGAGGCTAGCAGGCTTTCCAGGCAGATGAAACAGAAACAAAGGTCCAGAGGTGAGAAACAGCATGGTGTGTATGGGAAAGCTGTAAATTGTATTTGTTGGTGCGTGATAAAGAGGGCAGGAGATGGAGGCAAGAGTCAGACCACAAAGACGACTCTAAAGCACCATTAAGACTTAACCTTTAGTAAAATGATGCAGACACTTTGGAAAACTGTTTGGCAGTTCCACAAGAAGTTATATAGAGAGTAACCATATGACCTAGCAATTCCACTCCTAGGTATATATATACCCAAGAGAATTGAAAACATATTCACAAAGAAACTTGTGCACAAATGTTCATAGCAGCATTATTCCGAATAGCCAAAAAGAAGAAACAACCCAAATCTCCATCAACTGATGAATGGATAAACAAAGTGTGGTCTATTCATACAATGGAATATTACTCAGCCATAAAATAGAATGAGGTACTGCTACAACATGGATGAACCTTGAAAATACTATGGCAGAGGAGAGAAGCCAGTCATAAAGGCTACATATTGTATGATTCCACTTACATGAAATGTCCAGAATAGGCAAATTCACAGAGACAGAAAGTAGATTAGTTGTTACTAAAGGATGGGATAAGGGGTGAGGGATGGGAGATGACTACTAACAGGTACAGGGTTTCTTTTGGGGTTGATGTAAATCTTCTGGAATTAGTGGTAATGATTGCACAACCTTGTGAATATACTAAAAATCCTTAGGTATATACTAAATGAGTGGATTCATATGGTGTATGAATTTTATCTCACTTAAAAAAATGGGTTGGGAGACTTGAAGATTTATTTCTAAATTAAGCTTTATTTTTAAAAAATCAAAGTAATACATGCATATAGTTAATCAAAAAGAAGGGAAAGTTATATGACAAAAACAGCAATCCCCTGCCTAACCCCAGTCTACCCTCCAAACTAGCTTCCCAGAATGAAAGACTTTCACTTCTTTGAACTATTCTAGTATTTGTCATCATAATTTGAAATAATATGGCCTCCTGCTCTTCATGGTTTATCAGCTTTAGACACCTATTAGCTTCCTGTTATGAAAGGTGAAGGTGTAGTTCTCTGTGATGATCTTAGTTGATATAGAAAAGAGAATTTAAATAATTCAGCTCCTATTTATAATTAAAAAATAAAACCCTGGGAACAGAAGGAAATTTCCTTAAATTGGTAAAGGTGATATACTAGAGATCAACAACAGATATTTAGTGGATATGTATTCCCTTAAGATCATCAACAAGGCAAGAATGCCCACTATTACTGTTGCACTTTAACTTAGTACTGAAGGTACTAGTCAGTGTTATAGAAAAAAAGAAGGAAAGAAAGGGGGGAAGGAAGGAAGGGAGGGAGGGAGAAAGGAAGGAAGGAGGGAAGGAATTAAATGGATGCAAGGATTGGAAGGAAAGAGCAAACTGATCATTTACAAATTATATGAATTTCATCTTTAAAACTTCATGCTGAGTGAAAAAACCGAATGAGATTTAAAACATAATCATTTATGTAAATTAAAAATACCTGTGGGACTTCCCTGGTGGTGTAGTGGTTAAGACTCCATGCTCCCAGTGCAGGGGGCCTGGGTTTGATCCCTGTTCAGGGAACTAGATTCCACATGCATGCCACAACTAAGGAGCCCGCCTGCCACAACTAAGAAGCTCATGGGCCACAACTAAGGAGCCAGCACACCACAACTAAGGAGCCCGCCTGCCGCAACTAAGACTGAGTACAACCAAATAAATATAATTTTAAAACGTCAATCCATTTGTGGCTTCCCTGGTGGTGCAGTGGTTGAGAATCTGCCTGCCAGTGCAGGGGACATGGGTTTGAGCCCTGGTCTGGGAAGATCCCACATGCCACAGAGCAACTGGACCCGTGAGCCACAACTACTGAGCCTGTGCATCTGGAGCCTGTGCTCTGCAACAAGAGAGGCCGCGACAGTGAGAGGTCTGCGCACCGTGATGAAGAGTGGCCCCCACTCGCCGCAACTAGAGAAAGCCCTCGCACAGAAACGAAGACCCAACACAGACAAAATTAATAATTAATTAATTAATTAATTAAAAAATCAATCCATTAAAAATAAGTAAATAAAAATAAAAACACGTGCAGAAGACAATATACATTTTGCAAAAACACAAAATTACAAATATCAAACAATTTATAATGTTGTCTATGGCTGGGGAGGGGAATAAGGAAAAACGGAATTATAAAATGAAATGAAATCTTTCTATGCATAAGAGGAGATCATGTGTCATGAATTGATGAGTGGCAGTTAACTCCACCTTCTGTACCTGAGGTTCTCCAGAAAAACAATGCTCTATTTTTGTCTTCAGGGTGATTCATGCTTTAAGAAACACTCATATTTGTTTACTCCTGTTGGTTTCTTAAACTTATCGGTATTCATAACAAGTCAAACACTTTAGCACACTCGCAAGTCCCTTTTGGTATTTTCACCACATGTATGTGTAATATCTATGTATGATATTTGTTGTTTGTTTTGGGAATCTAACACATGTGCTGGTTCAAGATAGCTGTGTTAGTTTTCTGGGGCTGCCGTAAGTACCGTAAGCTGGGTACATAAACAACAGAAATGTATGAAGTCATGGTTCTGAAGGTTAGAAGTCTGAGACTAGGCATCACCAGGGCTGTCAGGCAGAATTTGTTCCATGCCTCTCTCCTAGCCTCTGGTGATTTGCTGGCTATCTTTGGTGTTCCCTGGCTTATAGACATATCAGCCCAATCTCTGCCTTGATGTTAACAAGGCGTTCTCCCTGTGTGTGTGTCTCCCCAAATTTCCCCATTTTATAAGGACACCAGTCATACCGGAGTAGGTGCCCACCCTACAACAATATGACCTCATCTCAACTAATTACATCTGCAACGAACCTGTGTCCAAATAAGTTCACATTCTGAGGTCTGAGTGTTAGGACTTAAACATAAAAACTTTTGGAGGATGCAACTGAACACATAGCTAGAGCCTTCAGTCTCCCCAAGGTATTCTTATGCCTTTGTCTTTGTTAATTCTTGAGATTCATGATTCCCTGTAGCTTCCATAGATTCTTCACGTGTGATTTTGGAAGAGGGAGCTGGTGGCCCTTACTAGTTACCTTGTTAGGAAGCTGGATTTACACTCCCCAATGTCCTCCTTTCTTATAGCCCCTATCCCTCACACCTCTTCATTATAGTTATATCAGCATTTTGGCTTAAATCAGTAGACAGTGTTTACATTATTAGGACTATTAAATATTGTTTACTACCGAGCCAAATGGTGTGGGATAATTTATGTTTCTTATATTTAAAAAAAACCTCTTGATATCTTTATTGAGATACAATCCACATACAATTCACCCAATTCAATGGCTTTTAATATGTTCGCAGAGTTGTGCATCCAATACCACAATCAACTTTAGAACATTTTTGCTTTTTTGTGGTACGTGGGCCTCTCACTGTTGTGGCCTCTCCCGTTGCGGAGCACAGGCTCCGGACGCGCAGGCTCAGTGGCCATGGCTCACGGGCCCAGCCGCTCCGCGGCATGTGGGATCCTCCCAGACTGGGGCACGAACCTGCGTCCCCTGCATCGGTAGGCGGACTCTCAACCACTGCACCACCAAGGAAGCCCAACTTTAGAACATTTTTAACATTACCCCAAAATAAACCCCCTGCCCCTTAGCTGCCACCATCAGTTCCCCCTTCCTCCCCGTTCTAGGCAACCACTAAGCCACTTTCTGTCCCTGTAGATTCTTGCCTGTTTTGGATATTTCATCTAAACAGAATCATACAACATGTGATCCTTTGTGATTGGCTTCTTTATCTTAGTGTAGGTACAAGATTTCCCCATGTTGTAGCAAGTATTAGCACTCCACTTTTCTTATTGCTGAATAGTATTCCATTGTATGGCTATTCCACACTATATTTATCCATTTATCAGTTGGCGAACATTTGGGCTGTTTCTACTTTTTGGCGATTCTGAATGATGCTGCTATGAACATTCGTGTACTAGGTTCTGTGCGGGCATTTTCATTTCTCTTGGTTAAATACCTAGGAGTGGAATTGCTGGGTCACATGGTAACTCTGTGTTTAACTGTTCGAAAAACTACAGTGTCTTTTCCAAATTGGCTGCATTATGTTGCATTTCCACGAGCAGTGTATGAGGGTTTAATTTCTCCAACATTTGGTTTAATCCTCATCAACATTTGGTACTACCTGTCTTTTTGATTATAGCCATCCTAGTGGTTATAAAGTAGCATCTCATTGTGGCTTTGATTTGTACTTCCTTGATGGTTAATGATGTGGAGCATCTTTTCTTGTGCTTTTTGGCCATTTGTATATCTTCTTTTGAGAAATGTCCGTTTAGACCCTTTGCCCATTTTCAAATTGGGTTATTCATTTTTTTTATTACTGAGTTGGAAGGGTTCTTTGTATATTCTAGATACCAGTACTGTATCAGATACAAATATTTTCATTTGCAAATATTTTCTCCCATTCTGTGAGTTGTCCTTTCACTTTCTTGATCATGTCCTTTGAAGTACAAAAGTTTTACATTTTCCTGATGTCCTGCCTATTTTTCCTTTTTTTGCTTGTGTTTTGTAGTCATATCTAAGAAACCATTGCCTATCCAAGGTCATGAAGACATACAGCTGTGTTTTCTTTTAAGCGTTTTATAGCTTTAGCTCTTTGATACATTTTCAGTTAATGTTTGTGTATGATGAGGGGTAGGGATCCAACTTCATTATTATTATTATTTTTTTGCTTGTTGCTATCCAATTATCCCAGCACCATTTTTTTATTTAAATACTTTATTTGTTTGTTTATTTATTTATTTATTTACGTTGTGCTGGGTCTTAGTTGCTGCACTTGGGGATCTTCTTTGTGGCATGTGGGATCTTTGTTGTGGCATGTGGGATGTTTTAGTCGTGGCATGCATGCAGGGTCTAGTTCCCTGACCAAGGATCGAACCCAGGTCCCCTGCATTGGGAGCACTGCGTCTTAACCACTGGACCACCAGGAAGTCCCCCAGCACCATTTATTGAAAAGACTATTCCTTCCCCCATTAAACGGTCTTGACACTCTTTTTTTTAAAAAATTAATTAATTTATTTATTCATTACTTCTGGCTGCGTTGGGTCTTCGTTGCTGTGCGCGGGCTTTCTCTAGTTGCGGTGAGCGGGGGCTACTCTTCATTGTGGTGTGCAGGCTTCTCGTTGCGGTGGCTTCTCGTTACGGAGCATGGGCTCTAGGCGCGCGGCCTTCAGTAGTTGTGGCATGCGGGCTTGGTAGTTGTGGTTCGCAGGCTTGGTAGTTGTGGTTCGCGGGCCCTAGAGCGCAGGCTCAGTAGTTGTGGTGCATGGGCTTAGTTGCTCCGCGGCATGTGGGATCTTCCCAGGCCAGGGCTCAAACCCCTGTCCCCCGCATTGGCAGGCGGATTCTTAACCACTGCGTCACCAGGGAAGTCCCGTCTTGACACTCTTGTTGAAAATCAATTAACGTAAAGGTGAGATAATTTCTAGTTCTTATTCAACTTTTTGTTTTCCCCTAAGTTTATAATTACCTCTTTTTCAAAATATGATTTTCTATGTATCTAGCTCTAATTTTTTCCGCATGTCACATCAGACTTGTAAAGTACTTGTTCATATTCTTTTTCAAATATTTAAACATGTCAGATGCTTTACAGTTTTTTCCCCCCCTCTGGAGACTGTCCTGCAGTTTCCTCCTTCCTCCTATTTCAGTCAGGACAGGTTGTTTCTGGGTCTGTGGTATAGCTTTCATTCCAAAGATTTCCTTCATCAGTTTTGTGTGTGGATCCAGCATTCCATTCCCTAGCTCTGCTGCCTTTCTCTTTCCTGTTTACCAGAGCACATCTTATAGTAGCCTACTTGGAAAGAGAAGTAAAAATGTTCACTCCTTGCATATCTGAAAGATGTCTATATTTTTCTTATATTGGTATGTATTGGTCTTATATTCATTTGGCTGGTATAGAATTCTAGGGTAATGATCATGTTTCTTCAGAATTTTAAAGGCACTGTCACATCATCTATCTTTTAATACCGTATTGAGTTGCCATTCTCATTCCTGTTCCTTTCTCTCTCTCTCTCTCTTTTTTGGGGGGCCACGTCATGTGGCACGCAGGATCTTAGTTCCTGACCAGGGATCCACCAGGGAGGTCCCTTTCTCTCTTTTTGAAATCTTTTTGGATCTTCTCTTTTCCCCTAATATTCTGAGATTTTACAAAGATGTGTCTTGATGTGATTCTTTTTCTTTCACTATGCTAGGCACATAGTGTACTATGTAATCCAGAAAGACTTGTTCAATTCAGAAAATTTTTCTTGTATTTCTTTTGTAATCTTTCTCTCTCATACCGTTCTCTCTTTTTAGAACTCCTATTAATCAGATATTGAACTATTTGGCTTAATTTTCTAATTTTCTTACTTCCTATTTCCATCTTTGCTGGCTCATGCTCCTTGTTCTTTGCTCCCATTTTTGACCAAAATCTCTTTTTCTTGGAACTGTATCTGTGGAAATTCCCCAAGGCCTAGATTGAAGATCAGCTCATCCAGAGATGATCTGCATTGTTCCAGCTGGTGCTTGGTGGCACTGTCAACCTGGAACCATTTTAAATTCTTGCTATTTTGTTTTTCGGACCAACAAGGAATTCAGGCAGAAAAGTCACAGATTTGATTATAAATTATCTGCATATATTTAAAAGAAAAAAGAAAAGATCTCTAGTAGGCACTTAGATTCCAGATGAGCAAATTTTCTATGCAATCCCCTAGGGGCAGTTCAGGTGTTAGCATATTTTAAAGCCACTCTTACATGAGGATATAGTCTTCTGGGGTTCTGGTGTTATAGTGGGGGCCTTCTATTAGATTTCCAACCCTATGCAGGCCCTGGGTTCTGTCTCCAATGCCACAGTGGCACCCTATGAGGTCACCATGCCTAAATTCAACTTTTAAGCAAACGCCCTCAAGGCAAAACAAGCTTCAGCGCTCAATTTACCTCTCCAGGTACCAGCTTTCACTTAGTTTTTTGGACCTTAAATAGTCTATTTTCTTGCCAGTTTACACAAATGCATTTTTAAAATGATCTATTAGGCAAAGGACCTAGAATAGCTAAACCCATTTTGAAAAAGAACAATAAAGTGGGAAAAATAATTCTACCTTATATTAAGGTTTACCTTAGCTACAGTAATTAAGACAGCATGTTATTGGCAGAAGGACAGACACATAGGTCACAGATCTGAATAGAAAACCCAGAAACAGACTTGCACAAATATGCCCAACTAATTTTTGACAAAAATGCAAAACAATTCAATGGAGGAAGGATTGCTTTTTCAACAAACAGTCCTGGAGCAATTAAACATCCATTGACAAAAAAAAAGGAACCCTGACCTAAACTTCACACCTCATACAACAATTAACTCAAAATGGATTATGGACTTACATATGAAACAAAACTGTACAACTCTTAGAAAATAAAATAGGAGAAAATTATGAGACTCTAGGGCTAGGCAAAGTGTGACACCAAAAGTGATGCATTAAAGGACAAGTTGATAAATTGGATCTTAAAGTTAAGAACGTTTGCTCTATAAAAGATTCAGTTAAGAGGATGAAAAGACAAAAGACAGACTGGGAGAAACCACTTATCTGACAAAGTACTTTATCTAGAATATTTAAGGAATTCTTAAAACTCAAAGGTAAAAAAAATGAACAAGCCAATTAGAAAATGGGCAAAAGACATGAACAGATCTTTCACCAAAGAGGATATATAGATGGCAAATAAACACATTAAAATATGTTCTACATCGTTAGCCATCAGGGAAACAAAAATTAAAACCACAATGATATATCACTAAATAACTATCAGGACGGTTAAAAAATTTAAAAAAAAGTGACAACAACTAATGCTGGTGAGGATGTGGAAAAACTGGATTCCTCATACGTTGCTGGTGGGAATCTAAAATGGTGCTGTCATTCTGGAAAACAGTTTGGCAATTTCTTATAAAACTAAATATGCAATTAGCTTATTACCCGGTAATTGAACTCTTGGGCATTTATTCTAGAGAAATGAAAATTTATGTTCATGCAGAACTGTACATAAATGTTCATAGCAGCTTTATTTGGAATCAGCCCAAACTGGAATCAGCCCAAATGTCTTTTAAGCAGGTAAATGGTTAAACAGATTGTGGTATATCCGTACCACGGAAATACTACTCAGCAATGAAAATTATTTATACACACAACTTGAATGGATCTCGAGGATATTAAAAAAAAAAAAAGCCAATCTTAGAAGGTTATATACTGTCTGAGTCCATTTATATAACAGTCTTGAAATAAAGGTATAGAGATGAAGAACAAATTAGCAGTTGCCAAGGGTGCGGGATCAGGGTGGGTGTGGCTATACAGGGATAGCAAAAGGGAGCCTTGTAGTAATGTAATAGTTCCGTATCCTGATTGTGGTGGTGGTTACAGGAATCTACACACACATTGCATAAAACTACACACGCACACACACACACATGCACACACACAAATGCATGTAAAAGAGGCAACATCTGAATAAGCTCTGTGGATTGTACCAATGTCAATTTTCTAGTTTTAATATTGTACTGTAGCTAAATAAGATGTTACCATTGGGGGAAACTGGGTGAAGGGGTACAGGGGAACCGCTCTCTGTACTTTTTTTTTTTTGCCACCTCATGTGAATCTGGTGGGCATATTTAGCCATTCATGCTGCCTGAAACAATTCCTTCCATTCTGTTTGTCTTTGAGGGTTTATAATTTGTTTTCAGTATTTACCAATTTTCATTTTGATGTAGTTTCAGAAGGGGCATGGGATAAACACATATGATCAATACATTGTGTTTCTAATTGTTTAAAGGTTTTAATCAGGGTTGTAACATTTGGGTAGACCACCTGGTGGTTTCTTAGAGGATGCTTATAAATGAGGGCAAGATGAAACAGAAAGATATTATATTTCATTAATTTTAAGGGGCACTTGGCACTTTTTTTTTCATTTTAACATCTAAATTGGGATGTTTGACTATAACTATTAGCCAGAACAGTCATACTGTATTTGTCATACTGGCTCATAAGAATCAAACTTTGCCAAATGGGTGTCTGAGGCTTGGAAGAAAATTCCAGAGACAGAAAAGGAACATTCCTTTAAGAAATGCTGCATCACCAAAGCCCCTGATGGCATGCACAGAGGACTACATTGTGTGGAAATCATGCACATGAGTAAAAAAAATGAATCATAAGAGTCAGTGTCTGAATGTGAAGTTTTATGAACACTGTTACCATGTTACTCTTTTCTGTTTTCCTTTTTATGTATTTTCACGAGAGTGAAGTATGATAAAAATCTACATCTATAGACACCTGCACTTGAAATAAATATAAAATAAAAATTCGAAGTGATAAGAAAGCATTATGTCACAGTTGATTTGCTACCTTTTTACTTATCGGGACATAAAATAATAGTTTTACAACTGAGGGCGTCCAGGTAAGGGATAATAATCTGAAGCAGGACAGTGAGACGAGGGGAGAATCCTTGAAATGCTAAGAAGGAAAACTTGAATTATTAGAGGACAGGTAAAGATGAACGGGGAGGAAATCTACGATAGTTTCCAGGTTTCTGGTTTGGGCAACTGAATCGATGTAGTAAGCTACCTGGGATGGATAGGACGAGCAGGTTTGGGGAGGGGGAGTTAAAATTAGGATACACTGCGTGAGGGGCTGGTTGGCTGTGTAGAACGGATGAACGGAGCTCTCGTATTTACTTTGGCCACGGGAGCCTGCGGCTCTGACTTGATGGATTCAGCCTCCTCAGAGCTGTCAAAGGCGGGTAGGTGGGGTGGAGGCCGGCCAGGTCCGAGCGCCAGCACAGTGCCTGGACCACCGAACCTCCGCCGCTCCCCGGGCTCCAGAGTCCAGGCCCTAGCGAGCCGGAGCCCGCCCCCGCCCCCGCCCCCGCCCCCGCCCACCGCTGTCAGCGGAAACGGCGTGATTGGCTGGAGACGCCGGCGCCGGGGTCCGCGAGCGGGCCCGGACTTAAGGAACTGCTCAGCGATTGGCTGGGAGGCACCAAAAAGGCCTAATTCAAATTGTTGGAGCCGCCCTTCCAAGGAGCGGGCGCCTAGTTCCACCCCGCCCCGTCGCTTAGTTAGACAGGTACGCAAACCAGAGCTGTATTGGTCAGATCCTTCCGGCACCGCTTCTTACCCGAGTCAGGATGAGAAGAGAGCTGGGACTGGCAGATTTTCAGGGGCGGGGGCTCTAGGCCTTATCCGGGCTTCGCTTCGGGACTGGCGCCTGTCCTGAGTGTGGATTGGGCCGCAGCGTTGTCAGCGTGATCTGGGGGCGCGGCCAGCGCTAATAAAGACAAGCCGGGGCTGCAGGTGCAGTCAGTTCCACCGCAGCTAGAACTCCGAGTGGTTTTCTAGAAGCGGAGCTCGGCGGTGCGGTCGGCTTCACCGCAGTGTTCCCCGGCCGGGTGTCTCGCCGCACCCTCGGGAGAGGAGACGGACCTCTCCTCCTTCTGTCAGAGACATGTGAGTTGACCCTGGTGTGGGGGGCGCGACACCTTGCCAACTCTCACCCCAGCGCCGGACTCTGCGGGACCGAAAATGGCGCATTGCAGCAGCTGCGGCGACGCGGGGAACCACCGCAGCGCGCCGTCCGCAGGCCGAGCCACCCCCGGGGAAGGGAGGCAGCACCCCATTCCTGCACCAGCCGCAGCCGGCACCCCATGGGCGGGGCAGGGGCGCGGGGGTCCCACATTCATTGCCCCCTCTCCTCTCACCTGCGGGGCTCCTCAGTCGAGTCTCGGGCGAAGGTGGGGCGCGGAGACACCTGGGAGGGGGCTCCAGGCCCTTTCTTGTCGTTGATTGAAGCTGTGCTTGGGACCTCTGGAAGGATAGTCATGGGTGCACCTGCCAGTTAGTAACTTGGGTTGCTCTGCAGTCTCTAGCTTTGTGTACGCCCCTCACCCCGACCGTGACGAGTAGCCCCACCTCTCGGTAGTGAGCAAAGCTCCAGGCACTTATCTGCCAGTTCACTGGCGCCAGGTGAGCAGCTCACAAAGACTCAAGGTGCAGTGGCATGTGATTCCAAGCATCCATTCATCCCAAGGCCACCCGTATAGGAGGTGTTTTCCTGTCATTGAGTCTTAGCCAAGTACTTGGAAGAGAAATAGAGCTAAGGATCCCCGCCTCCCCGCCCCGCCACCTTCCCTCAGTACATTCAATTTAGTCTCTGATCATCAATTTAGTCATCTGACCATGGTCACCCCATCCCAAGATCCTGAGGGAGAACTATAGCTAGACAAATGAAGAACTTCCCTTTCTTTCTTGGAGTCCTGGCCTGGTCCTAGATGTATTTGTGTTGCTTCTCTTGGTGACAAAAAGGGAAAAGATTTACTTACGTTACATAAGGGTTATAACTATCCCCGGATATGTTATTCCTGCGTGTTCCCAACTCCCAAGAAGTAATAAGTGAAATGGTCCCTTCAAGTGCTTTATAACGATTTCCCTTTTTCTCTATTTGATTTCTACAGTTTTAACTGTATATGATATTCTACGCGTTTTGGCCAAGCCCTAGGATTCCTTGTGTTTTCATTTTGGGGAGGGGGAGCCTCTTCAGCTCACTGGTTGCCAGTAGCATCCATATGGGATGAAAGGAAGGAGATGGGGAAACCGTGGTGACTAGAAGGGCATCACGAGGTCTCTGACCTTAATCTTGTCATTGGTGCCACCAGCCTGGACTGCTTCCAAGACCAAACACCGGCTACTTCCTACTCCTTGAATTTTCCACTTTCACCAGAGAAGTAGATTGTGTGGCACAGTAGTAGCATAGGAGCCTGGTGGCTGCCATAGTGTTGTTGTATCTTTCCTTTGCCTCCTTTGTGCCTTAAAGGGCAACGGGAAAGCAATTCTTTTAGCCAGGATGAGTCAGGTGTAATCTGCTAGTATAACCTCTCTGAAGGGTTATTCTCTTTTGAGACTGAAATTTACTTACTTAGAGAGGAGGAACTTCTGGGCATTAGTTCTATTGTGAGTAGTCAAGGCTTTTCCTTTTTGGTGACTTTGTGATGGTTTCATCCGTAGTGCATTTACTCTTGGACTGCTCCTATGAGGTAGGCTTTGTGAGATTCTGCTTCTGTTTGAGGAGTTCTTATTGTAATTTCTTTTCTCCATCAAATTGGAGAGATCTCTCTCCTACCTGTGACTTCTTCCTTGGCAGAGAAAATCTCATGCTTTAGGTTAGACTTCAGGGAATTCTTGAGGAGGTGAATTTAGCTTCCATGTGTTGGGACGTGGAGAGGAGTTTATTTTGAGGATCCCACACTGGATTATTCTCCCCTAAGGCTAAGGGAAAGGGAGTATGGTCTCTGTGCCTAGCAGTGTAAACCAAGATTCCTAGTTGGGACATCAGGAACTAGGAGAGTCTCCTGAGACTGGATGCCAGATCTAAAAAAGGAAGGGACAGGCTGTCTCTGGTGCACGTACACTGAGGACCATTTCCAATATTTTTGCTCCCTGTCTATGCTCTTGGAACACTTTCACAATTGACACAATTGCTTTGGGCCCCAGTTCTATCTAAGTGAAACCCCAGTCTTCTCTGCCAAAAAACAAAGCAAGCAAACAGTCCTGACTCACTGCAACTACAGAGGCCTTTGGTGATTCTCCAGGTCGTCCTTACAGTGGCCACGACATACTGATCATTGCATGAAACAACCAGTAACTGGCCACGACATACTAATCACTGCATGAAACAACCAGTAACTGGCCACGACATACTAATCATTGCATGAAACAACCAATAACTGGCCACGACATACTAATCATTGCATGAAACAACCAGTAACTGGCTCCCCCTCAGCAGAGTCTGTCAGCTTGGCCTTTCTTTTTATATTCAGGCTTTGCAAAAAAAGAGTTGTTCAGTCTGTAAGCTTGTCCTGAGGCTTGAGTTTTTTTGTAGGTAATTCTCCTGGATTGGAGTTTTCCAGTTTGACTTCATGTGAAAAAGGCTTCTGGGAGGCAGAGAAATGCCATTTAAGCCAAGACTGGCCCATTTGTCCCTGTGGCCATTGTGCCAGAGGATGTGTTTGAGTTTGGGTCAGAGGATAGCCCAAACGAGAGCTCTTGATGCCACCCTGGATGTCGCTGGGCCCCATCTGTTGCAGGATCTTTGATCTTTTGCTTTGGACCTCTGTGCTGCATCTCCCCACTTGGTATTGCCAAGGAGCTGGAATCCCTTCTACTTGCATATCACCCTTGCTTTGGTGACAGGGGTGAGGACGTATGTGATTCCTTTCTTGTCTTGGTCACTCTGTGCACTTCCCTCCGCAGGTCTGCGGCAGCTCAGCCACCCACCGAAGGGGCAGAAGGGGCTGCCCCAGGTGGGGGTCCCCCTGGCCCTCCTCCTAATTTGACCAGTAACAGACGACTACAGCAGACTCAGGCACAAGTGGAGGAGGTACGTGGATAGCTTTTTCTCTAAGGGTTTCCAAGTCATGGAAGTTGGGAAACTTCTCTTTATCCAGAGGGGCAGCTAAAGGCTCCGGGAGACAGGGCACCCCTTAGTTAGGCAGGGCAGACTTGCTGTTCTCTCCCCGGCTCTGGGGGAGTTTAGCCGCTTTGCTCCTGCGCCCTGCTCAGGTGGTGGACATCATGCGTGTAAATGTGGACAAGGTCCTGGAGAGGGACCAGAAGCTGTCAGAGCTGGATGATAGAGCCGACGCTTTGCAGGCGGGCGCATCACAGTTTGAGAGCAGCGCTGCCAAGCTAAAGAGGAAGTATTGGTGGAAGAACTGCAAGGTGAATGTTCTTGTCCTTTTTCCCCCTTATTTTCCTGGGTCTCAACACATAGGAGGCGGGAAAACCCTCAGGTTCCACAATCCTTCCCTCTCAGGATCTGTGCCCTGCAGGACTCTTGGGAGGCAATCTGGGAAGCCTCCTTCTTGAGTTGCATTACCCGAATTGGCCACCAGGGTACGCTAAAGTGCTCAGAACCACTAACTGAGGGCCAGGGGAGACCCTGAGGAGTTTGGAGGGGTTAGTCAAGCTGCCTTTTCTCAAAGGACCCCTGGAAAAATTCTTACCTGACCCTTCCTGAGATACACCAACATCGACACAATGGCTGGGGTAGCTATATATTTAAATACCTGCAGCTTTTGGGAATGAGCTGAACACTTTTTGATGAAAAACAAACCAGTTGACTAAAGATCCGAAGTCTGTACCTGCTCTGGTGTTCCTTTAAAAGCCTCCAGGCAACAGGAACTAGGAGAAAAGGAGCAAGCTGCAGACCCTCTCATGTTTCTGAGAAGCTCCAGCTGTGGTGCAGGGGTTACTGTCTGACGGGGAGCACGAGGGGTTGGGAGGCCTTCAGCTGTCCTGGGGGGCATGTGGCTTCTGCTGCTGTCCGAGTCCCTGGTCCTGGCTCCTGCCTCCTTCCCCAAATCCAAGGGCTTGTTTTTTTGTCAATGTCTCCTCAGATGATGATCATGCTGGGAGCCATCTGTGCCATCATCGTGGTAGTTATTGTAAGTAAGTATCGCTGAGGTTGCTGGTGGGGTGAAGAGGTGGGAAGGTCCCGGCGTCGCCTGCCTGCCTGCCTGCCTGCCTGCCTGCCTGGGGAGTGGGGCTGCTCTGACTGAGGTATGGAGATCATGGCCAGGGAAGCACCGTCCGGTTCGGGAGGGCGGGAGGGCAGAGGTGAGGGACTTCCTTGATGGACAAGCCTTCACTCTGCAGGGCTGTGGGGGAGGGTGGTGGCTCCTGTTCTGAGGAAGTGGGCTGTCTGCTTCTCCTCACTGGCTTGGCTCAGAGGGAGACCGTGGGGATGGGACACCTGCAACTACGCCTGAATGTCCAGTAACCTGATGTAATTTGCCCTCTTGTTTTCTCCTCTTCTCTTTTCCATCTGGGACTTCCTGATTCCTGTGTCCAGTCTACTTTTTTGCTTGAGAATGTGCCACCCCTTCCCTGTTCTCCATTGCCATCCAAACTCATGTCCCTGTCCTGCTGTTTCTCCCCAGAACTTCCCCGTCTGCCTTCCTCCATCCCAGTCCTGCTTCTCCATCGCCCACTCCTCCCCTTGTGTTGCTTTCATTTGCACTCCGTCCTGCGACACTGGACATGCTGCTTGTGGTGCAGTCTTGAATTAACTACCCGAAGGACAACAGCTGGCATCTGCTTCCTACCCTCTCATGTTCTCTCAGGTTCCCCCAAAGACAAGAAGTGTTGGAGGCCAAGGGATGGGGAAGGGGGCGTAACTGAGGGGACGCGCTCAAGAAGGGGCCAAGACTGGGACGAGAAGAGTGGTGTGCCCATGGTGTTGCCAGGAAAAGGCCAGGCTGCTGGCCGGAGGAGGCTGGGAGCAGCTAGGAGGATGCCCCCTCACCTCTCCTGTGCCAGGCCTGCAGAGGAGCCTGGGCCAGGCCCAAAGTCAAGCTTGGTCCTGGTGCAGGACTCTTTTAGAAAGTCAAACCTGTTTTTCACAGTTATTTCCCATCTGTTAGTCCAAGATCTTCTATGTCTTCAGGGATCTTACAACCTTTTACTTTGTCCTCCAGAGACCTGGAGAACACGTATTAATAGTGAAAGCATCAGGACTCTCGTTCCCATCCTAGAAACAGTCCCACAGGCTCATAGCTGGAAGGGGCTCTTGTCCACGTTTTCTACAGCATTCTGTATTGCTCGTGAAGGCATCAAATAATTTCATTTAGCCAAAGTTTGAGCCTCTCAATTTTAGTCATTGGCATAGATAATGAGAATGCCCGTTAGTTATAGAGAAACAGCGAGTCAAGGGCCTAATTTGAAAATACCAAGCTTGGAGGAAGCCATTTCTCACCCTCTTGTTACAAGCGTCCTGTACCTCCCTTGCTGTTGGTGGAGGATGAGATGTCAGAGGGTAGGAGCCCTGGACCCTCTGGGAGCCCTTCCCCCGACACCACCCCCGTGTACTTGCCAAAGGCAGGGCTGAGGAGAGAGGCCCTTCCTGAGGCCCGGCTGCTCCTGAGTGTTGGGAGTCCGGTGCCCCCGCCAGCCTTGGGGCGGAGGTGGAGCCGTCAGCAGACGGGCCTGCTTGTTGACTGCTGTGCCACCACGGCGCCTTCTCATCTGGAGCGGCCCCTCTGTTCTTCCAGCAGTATGTTCCCCTTCCAAAGCACCCCTGCCTGTCTGAATTCCCTTTCCCTTCCTCCTCTTTGCATGGTTTGTGGCACAGACAGCGGGACCTGGGGATGGAGCTGCTCAGCCTGTCTCGGGGGCCTGTGCTGGGCTTCAGGAAAGGGCACTCAGTGGGACAGACCTGGGTAAGAGGGGAGGAGGGCCGGCTGGGAACAGAATGGGGACCGCCCCACGCCCCTTCATTCCTTCCGTCCACCAGTCCACCAGCAGGAGGCGGCCGGGCCAGGCTCGCTTTCCACGCAGCAGCATTTCGTTCCGCAAAACCACCCTTCCTCTCCCCTCGCCCTGCCCCCGGGCGGGACGGAAGAGCTGGGCGAAGGCAGCCTGTGTACCCTCCTAGCGGCCAGAGGCCCCTCGAAGGCCTCCACCCTCCTCTGGGCTCCCCGTGCCTAATGCAGGGGGTCACCGCTGGAGAAGAACCACCACTGTCCTCGATGTGTCCCAAGCCTGGAGCGAATCCGCCCTCTCGGCCCGCCCCATCACAGGAATCACTTCTGCGTTTCTGTCCCGTCTGTCCCAGGTGTAGTTGGCCTTGTTCTTCTGGGGACGTTAGCCCTTCTACTCTCTCTCCCACCCTGCCCTGTACCCCCCTCTTCTGCGTCTTTGCTGCCCCCCTTCCCTCCCACCACCCACGTGCATGAGCAAATATGCAGCTAAGCCCTGGGGCTTGGCAGTCACGCGAGGCCGAGTCTCCTCGGCCCCTCTTGGGTTTGCCGTGGGACGATGTGGCGTCCCCGCTGTGTGTGGCATCACCTCTGTCTGTCTTTCTAACCCCACACACTCTCCTACTTGTACAGAAGTAAAAGCTGTACTTCCACCAAAGGCATGTGGCATATTTACCAATTTCCTGTATTCTGAACAAAGGCAAAACAAAAACACAACTTCCTACCACTAAACTGACTTGGCTGTTGTTCGGGTTGGGGTGACTGCAGCGGGGCGGAGGCGTCTTGTTTCTCTCTAGTTCCTTTCTGATGGTGCCCTGCGCCGGAAGGGTGATTACGGGTGCTGTCGGTCTTCTCGAGATTCCACGGCTGGGTGCTGGCAGAGGAAGTGGTCTCTGCTGTCAGCCTCCGTGCCCGAAGCAGCCCAGCTCTTCAGGTGTGGGTGACAGGAAGGCATGGCAGGAAGCTGAGCGGGCATCTCACGGGCAGACACCCGCAGATCTTCTCAGACATCTGCCGCCTCCTCCCTCCAGGTCCTGGGCCAGGCCCTGAGGAGGCCCCCAGGGGACACGCTCTGCTCCCCACCATCCCCATGCATAGCCATCTTCTGCCAAGTTCCACTGTGCTGACCAGGCCCGTTTTAAAATGACTGAAAGAACTCTGTCCCCTGCAGCCGAGGCAGTGACGGGTGTGTAGGTGTCCTGAAATGCGCAGCAGCTGTCCAAAGGTGCAGGAGCTTAACAGCAGCGGCAGCTCAAGGTTACCCTGAGCGACTGAGGGGGGGGCCCCAGGGCTGCCTCTGAGGGTCTTCGTTTCACACCTCAAACACTTTGCCAGCCAAGCGGCG
>NW_006797390.1:3588337-3590624 GCF_000442215.2 Lipotes vexillifer
GCCCGGGCCGGGCCCGGGCCGGGCCCCAGTGTGGGGAAAGACAGGAAAGTGGAAAAGTTTTGCTTCCGAGGACATGAGGGCTTTTACTGGGACAGAGTTCAACGATTGTGCGTGGCCCTCCAACCCCCATCCCGTTCCACTGTCCCTCATCCGCTCCTTTCTTAATTTTTTTCTGTTATATGTTCCTACCACCGCGCCTCAAACCTGGCTCATGTTTTAACCTCCACCCAGACCTCCTGCCTTCCTGCTGCCCTCTCACCTCTTCACGCTTTCTCCCTTTGGTATATCAGCCCAGTGCATGCAGTGCAGGAAGGCAGAGGCCTGCAGAAATCCAGAGCCACAGTCAGTGATCTGCGCCTTCTTCGTATCTTTCTCGGGGCCTCTTTGAGCTCTGGGACTCAAGTTAGAGTCCTTCTGGGAGAACGTGACTCTCTCTTATATCTAAGGCAGGAGAGTGGCTACCCGGAGTGCCTCGGGGTCCTGGCAGGCCTTGGTGAGGTAGCTAGGAGAAAACAGGAGGGAAGGAAGTTGGTGTCAGTTGGGGTAAGCCCAGGAGCTGGGGGCTGGGGGGGCCGGCTGGAGCTCCGGATGCTTGGGTTTCATCCCTGGTCTGGGTGTGGCAGCACTTAGAGCAGCTGATCTCCAAGTGAGTTCGGTCAGGGCCAGAGCCAAGGGTGCCCAGGCTCACTCTTACCTTGGCGTCTCTGCAGTCCCAGGAACAGCAGTGACAGGAGGAAGAGGCTGCTGGCAAAAAGGACTCCAAAGGCTGTCCTCTGCTCTGTAGGTGACAGAGGTGTGGACGGGGATCAGTGGCGGGACCCATACTGAGCCCTCACGTGCAGCGTCTGCCCCAGCAGGAAGGACAGGGCGCGCGCGTGCCTGCGTTCAAGCGTCCCTGGTCGAGGAGCTCCTATCAGGTGTTTTCCTGCTCTCACCCAGGGACCAGCACACGGTGGCGCTGGGACCTGCTAGGTGGACGTCCGTGTGTCACTCCACACAGAACCCTCTACCTCTTCCCACCTCAGGACAACCTTTTTTCAAACAGCTTTACACGGGAGATTTAGTTTAGATTAGCTGGTGACAGTTAAACTGGAATTGTGTAAACAACTGGGAATGATGTAAGCTGAGGCAAAACCCCAGTTTCGGGGAAGCTTACAGTCTCATGAGCCACCAAGTAAGGCATTTCTTTATGGTATAGGACCTTTCGAAGACATTCTGTGGCCTTGGGATGAAGCTCCAGCTTGAAGGCCTGTTGTTATCTGCCCATCAGTAGCAGGAGGGGGGTTGAGGCTGTAGGAGAATCAGCCTGCCTATTTTCCACACTTTCTATTTTACCATTTCCTGGGCAGGTGACCTTGGGCAAATTACTGAACATCTGCAAGTATCAGTTACTCATCTCTAAGATGGGAGGAGTGAGGACCTGTGGAGGCCCACATCTGAGGGCTCAGTGCCCTGCTGGCTTGATGCAGATGCTCAGTGAACACCATCACCTCTCAAGCTTCACGGCCACAGCCCCCTTTCCCCACGCACCCTTGCCTCTAGCCGTGCAGGCCCCCCAGTTCTTTCTAGCCTGTTTTATAATGAGGCCTTCACACATGACGTCCCTTTGGTCCTGGTGTTCCCTGCCCCTGACCCAGCTCAGCCGGCTTGCAGGCCTCCCCGTCCCTCCCACTGGGCTAAGCTCCTCGAGGGCAGGATGAGGAATTGTTCAGCCTTGGTCTCCAGCTCTCAGCAGTGCCTGGTACCCCAGAACTCGGAGGGTAATAAAGTCTTGGAGGACGGGGTGGGACCTCTGGAGGCTGTCACCTTGGGAAAGAAGCAGCCGACACTGTGGGAAGCAGAACAAGGCCAGAGGGCAGGAGCCGTGAGCCCAGGTGTGGTGGTGGGGAAAGGAGGGCACTCCCATACCTGGTGGGGCAACCCAGGTGTTGGCCCCCAGGGGCTCCTCCAGGGAGACGTGGGTGACTTGGCAGGTGTAAGTGGCACCCACAGAGCCAGGCTCTGCCGTCAGGGAGGAGGAGATGCTGTAGGTGCCTGCTGTGCTCTGCCGGAGGCTGGAGAAGGAGGCGCCAGAGACTGGGGCCGGGGCTCCACCCAGCTCCTCCCGGATCCACGTCACAGTCACATCCAGAGGGTAATAGCCAGTGACACTGCAGAGGAGGGTGGGCGGCAGAGCTTCGCTCACCAAGCTCAGTAGTACTTTGGGGGCAGCTGGAAGAAAGGAGGAGAAATAAAATCCCACAGGCATCACTGGGGCAGCAGGGGAGCCCAGAGCCTTCTCCTGCTG